>NC_058410.1:139663503-139709922 GCF_002201575.2 Neomonachus schauinslandi | reverse complement strand
AAATAAATAAAATCTTAAAAAAAAAAAAAAAAAAGAAAGACGGAAGCAAGATGGACTCCCAGAGAACCCCCCAGATTCAACCAGCCAACTTCTACTTTCTTGGGGGGGGGGCGTGTGTGTGTAATATCTGCATTGTGCTTATTAATTTATTTTTATTGTGATACAAAAAGATAATACAAAATATGTCATTTGAACCATTTTTAAGTGTACAAGTCAATGGTGTTAAATGTAGTCACGGTGGGGGGCACCTGGGTGGTGCAGTTAGTTACGTGTCCTACTCTCTCTCTCTCTTTTTTTTTAAAGATTTTATTTATTTACGTGAGAGAGAGAGAATGAGAGAGAGGGAGAGCGTGAGAGTCAGAGGGAGAAGCAGACTCCCCGCTGAGCAGGGAGCCCAGCGTGGGACTTGATCCTGGGACTCCAGGATCATGACTTGAGCCAAGGCAGTCACTTAACCGACTGAGCCACCCAGGTGCCCCCAAGCGTCTGACTCTTGATTTTGGCTCAGGTCATGATCTCAGGGTCATGAGACTGAGCTTGGGGTGGGCTCTGGTCTCAGCATGGAGTCTGCCAGAGAGCCTCTCCCTCTGCCCCTCCCCCCACACGCATGCACTCTCTCTCTAAATAAATAAAATCTTTAAAAAAAAATAAATACAAGGGGGTGCCGGGGTGGCTCAGTCGTTAAGCACCTGCTTTCGGCTCAGGTCATGATCCCAGGGTCCTGGGATCGAGCCCCGCATCGGGCTCCCTGCTCGGCGGGAAGCCTGCTTCTCCCTCTCCCACTCCCCCTGCTTGTGTTCCCTCTCTCACTGTGTCTCTCTCCGTCCAATAAATAAATAAAATCTTAAAAAAATAAAATAAAATAAAATAAAATGAAAAAATAAAAAATAAATACAGGGGTGCCTGGGTGGCTCAGTTAGTTGGGCGTCTGCCTTTGGCTCAGGTCATGATCTCAGGGTCGTGGGATCAAACCCCAAATTGGGCTATCTGCTCAGCGGGGAGCCTGCTTCTCTCTCTCTCTTTCTCTCTCAAATAAATAAATATTAAAATAAAATAAAAAGGGCGCCTGGGTGGCTCAGATGGTTAAGCATCTGCCTTCGGCTCAGGTCATGGTCCCTGAGTCCTGGGATCGAGTCCCACATCGGGCTCCCTGCTCGGCGGGGAGTCTGCTTCTCCCTCTGACCCGCTCCCCTCTCATGCTGTTTCTACTCTCTCTCAAATAAATAAATAAAATCTTTAAATAAATAAATAAATAAAATACAGTCATAAATACAATCACGTTATTGTACAACCATCACCACGATCCCTTTCTACGACATTTTCATCATCCCAGACAGAAACTCTGTACCCATTAAACACTAATTCCCCATCCAACTCCCACTTTTGAAAGTTCCACCTACTGGTCTTTGGCCACACGCATGGCATTTCTAGCCACCATGTATACAGGGTTAAACTTCTTCCTGTGTAGGCTTCTCATTTTACCTTCCTAGAAAAATTGCTCTTCATCCAGGTAATGGGTTATTTTTGTCCTCTGCTAATTGTTTGTAATGTCTCAATTTAAAAAAAAATTGTTTTTAAAGATTTTATTTATTTATTTGAGAGAGAGACCATGAGCGAGAGGGAGACACAGACTCCCCACCGAGCAGGGAGACCGAAGTGGGGCTCGATCCCAGGACCCCGGGATCGTGACTCAAGCTGAAGGCAGACGCTTAACCAACTGAGCCACCCAGTCACCTCTAAAAAATGGGGTTTTTGCTTGCTTTGCTGTTTGGACAGAAGTGAGAAGGTAGGGTCAGACTTTCGTCCCTAGTTCGTCGGCCTGTTCACAGGCCCTGCTGGTGAACTATTCTCATGGTCTTGACTACTGGCACCCCAGGTAGGCACTGGCCTTGCTCCTTCCACATTGAGACTCTGTTTCTGACTGGTTGCTGTCCACTCGGAAGTATATGTGACACCCAGGGGACAACGTGAAACACGATGTGGGTAAATCAATACAAACCCACTTGAAACCCAAGTTCATTTATGAAGGCTAATACACTAAAGAGAGACAAATCAGTTTCAGGCACAGTCCATTCCTTGAGAACGTGTGGTATTTACTCTGGTGGAGCATTGTATGGGCAGATAATAGGTACCTATTAAATGTCTGTTGAAAGAAATTCAGAATAAAATTCTTTTCCTGGACAGATTTTACAGTAATATCTAAATGTACAAGAAAGCTAGGAACTATGTTGGAATAATGAGGAATTTGTCAGATGACTGCACTGTCTTAATGGTCATGATTTCATTTTGTCCTCACATTAACCCAGAAAGGTAGGCCTTATCTGTCATGTCTACTACTTGGACAGGCTAAACGATTCGTTCAAGCTCACTGGGTAGTAAACGGACAAAAGTAGAATTCAAACCCACATGTAGCTCACTTGAATTTCCATCTATTTTCCATTTCTATACTGAGATCACGAAAACTAATCTCAAGAATGAGACAACAGTCTGCTATTCAATCGTCTTCTTTTCTGCAAATGGCTAGTTGAACTTTGAGCTCTAGACTGTAACCTGTGTAATAAAAGGTGTAGGAAAGTGAGGGGCTCCTGGCTGGCTCTGTAGGACAGCATGAAACACTTGATCTCAGGGTCGTGACTTCAAGCCCCATGTTGGGCAGAAAGCTTACTTAAACAAACAAACAAACAAACAAACAAAAAACAAAAGATGTAGGAAAGTGAGAGGCATGGAGGGTGGATTTGAAATCGGGAAGTGATTCGAGATGCTCTAATCAGATACCACTCCTATGTCCTGCTGAATCACCATAACTTATGCTTGACATACTTCAACTTCCCCATTCTAGGAAATTATTTATGAACCCTTAACACTGTGAGTCAACATTTATTAACATTTAATATTGGTGCTAGACCCTGTGCTGGTGACCTCCACAATGTCCTTCAACATGACCAATAAACAACTCACAGATTCTAGGGCAAAATAATCCCTCAGCCTTTGGAATTTATAATGCAAGATTATTATTTTTTTTTAAAGATTTTATTTATTTATTCATGAGAGACAGAGAGCAAGAGAGAGGCAGAGGGAGAAGCAGGCTCCCAAGGAGCAGGGAGCCCGATGCGGGACTCGATCCCAGGACGCTGGGATCATGACCTGGGCCAAAGGCAGACGCTCAACCATCTGAGCCACCCAGGCGCCCAATATAATGCAAGATTATTAACAGGACTTACTAAGACCTGGAAGTTACAACGTTGTCATAACTGGAGTTATAACATTGTCATAATTTATATATACCTACGTCTAAAAGAGGCTGGGGATAAAAAATATTAGCATATAGGGCGCCTGGGTGGCTCAGTTGGTTTAGCAACTGCCTTTGGCTCAGGTCATGATCCTGGAGTCCCTGGATCGAGTCCCGCATCGGGCTCCCTGCTCGGCGGGGAGTCTGCTTCTCCCTCTGACCCTCCCGACCCTCCCCCCTCTCATGCTCTCTCTCTCGCAGTCTCTCTCTCAAATAAATAAATAAAATCTTTTTTAAAAAAAATATTAGCATATAAAGTAGAGTATGGAACATGGGGCATAAAGTATGTTAAGAAACAAATCAGTGTTGGGGCACCCAGGTGGTTCAGTTGTTGGGCATCTGCCTTCGGCTCGGGTCATGGTCCCAGGGTCCTGGGATCATGACGTGAGCCAAAGGCAGACACTTAATGACTGAGCCACCCAGGCGCTCCGCAAAGCAGGTTTTAAAGAGTTGACATGGTCAACCCCTATTCTTGCCGCACTTATGTAAATAATTAGACCAAGTTTTGTGAAAACTGGACTTATTTTACAAACAAATTTATCTTTTTTTTTTTTAAAGATTTTATTTATTTATTTGACAGAGAGAGACACAGCGGGAGAGGGAACACAAGCAGGGGGAGTGGGAGAGGGAGAAGCAGGCTTCCCGCCGAGCAGGGAGCCCGATGCGGGGCTCGATCCCAGGACCCTGGGACCATGACCTGAGCCGAAGGCAGACGCTTAACGACTGAGCCACCCAGGCACCCCAGAGCATCTGACTCTTGATCTCAGGGTTTGGGGGTAGAGATTACTTAAAAAAAAAACAAACAAAAAAACAAAAAAACTTAAAAGTCTTACACCAAAAATCAGAATTAATCAGTATGCTTGTGGTTTCGTACAACACAAAAAAATCTTCATGTAAGTTTTTTAAAATGATATTTGTGTTTACAAGAAAATCGTTGTGGATGTGCAGTTAGTGGTGTATCAAATATAACCTATCTTTTGTTGTACTTGCAGAAACCAAAAAGAAAGACTAATCAACTACAGCCCTTTTCAAAAAGACCTATTGTTGTGCCTCGCTTGCTTTGCTGAATCATTTTCTTTCTTTCTTTCTTTCTTTCTTTCTTTCTTTCTTTCTTTCTTTCTTTCGAGAGAGAGCGAGCACGCATGTGGGGGCAGGGGGAGGAGCAGAGGGGGAGAGAGAATCTTAAGCTGACTCCATGCTGAGCATACAGCCCGACAGGGGCCTCGATCTCACCATCCTGAGATCATAACCTGAGCTGAAATCAAGAATTGGATGCTTGGGCGCCTGGGTGGCTCAGTCGGTTAAGCGCCTGCCTTCGGCTCAGGTCATGATCCTGGAGTCCCTGGATCGAGTCCCGCATCGGGCTCCCTGCTCGGCAGGGGGTCTGCTTCCCCCTCTGCCCCTTTCCCTCTTCCCTCTCATGCTCTCTGTCTCTCATTCTCTCTCTCTCAAATAAATAAATAAAATCTTAAAAAAAAAAAAAAAAGAATTGGATGCTTAACCAACTGAGCCACCCAGGTGCTCCATTTTTCTTTTCTTTTTTCTTTATTTTTCTTTATTTATTTTTAATTGGCTCCATGCCCAGCATGAAGCCCAATGCAGGGCTTGATCTCCTGACCCCGAGATCAAGACCTGAGCTGAGATCAAGAATCAGACACCCAACCAATGAAGTCACCCAGTCGCCCCGAATCGTTTCTTTTAAATTGTAAATCTGAAATTCCTCCTCCTCAGAGATGAAATGTCTTTGTTCTACTAAAATTCTCAGATTTTAGGGCACCTGGGTGGCTCATCAGTTAAGCATCTGCCTTTGGCTGGGTTCATGATCCCAGGGTCCTGGGATCGAGTCCCACATCAGGCTCGCTGCTCAGAGGGGAGCCTGCTTCTCCCTCTGCCTGCCACCCACCCTGCTCGTGCTCTCTCTTTCTCTCTGTCAAATAAATAAATAAAATCTTAAAAAATAAAATTCTCAGATTTTAAACACATCCTTTTTTCCATTCATTGTAACCCACACCTCTATGTCTGCATGGCATGGATTGGATCACTTAGGACAGTACCATGACTTCAGCCTCCCACAGCTCAGTGGATTACACAATCACCATGCTCAAGGTACCAGGGAAAACCACCCCAAAGTGGCTACTAAGGCAATCTGTTTGTCAAATAGAGGATCTCAAAATTCCAACAATATGGCCGATTGGGAGACCCAGCTGATGTGCGTGCCCATCTCCCATCACCATTGCAACAACAACAAAAAAACCAAACAAAAAAAAGAAGCAGCAGCAGAAGAAGTATCACACACACTCACACACACACACACAGACACACACCTGAAAGAATAAAAGAGGAGCTCGAAAGTGCCAGAGAGAAGAGAGAACTTCAAACATAGTAGTGAAAACATAACTCCAGGACGCAGAGACTCAAAGCGGCAGCAGTAACCAAATGAGGCCCTAGTCCATGGGGCTTTCTGTGCTTTGACAAGAGATGTGATCTTGACCATGCATTAGTGTAACTACAGCTGAGATCTCTAATAGTTGCGGCCGCCCAACTATTAGAGGAGCCAGAAGAACTCCACCCCCCTTTTGAGGGACACACCAGAGAGGCTTTTCACCAGTCTACAGATCTGATGCATAAAAAATCTCGTGAAAAACCAAAATGCCAAGACTGCACTGTAGGGAGATAGAGTCCACATTTCTTTCTCTTTTTTTCTTTTTTTTTTTTTTTTAAGATTTTATTTATTATTATTTGAGAGCGTGAGCAGGGGCAGAGGGAGAGGAGAAGCAGACTCCCGCAGAGCAGGGAGCCGGACGCGGGACTCAATCCCAGGGCCCTGGGATCATGACCCGAGCCGAAGGCAGATGCTGAACTGACTGAGCCACCTAGGTGCCCCAGGAGTCCACATTTCTATTACCCATTGTCTAGTCATTTGGGGGCTGCTATAAGAAGATTACCATAGACTGGGTGGCTCAAACAACAAACATTTATTTCTCTCATGGTTCTGGAAGTCCAAGATCAAGGAACCTGCAGCTGGGTGTTCTTGATGTTCCATCCTAAGATATTTTTACTTTCTTTATTAAATTTCTCTGCTTGATCACAAAAAATTCAATTAAGACTTGTACACATGGTGGTGCCTTCTGGAAGTGATTTTTTTTTTAATGGAACTTAAAAAAAAAAAAGAACAAATTTTCTATCTGGCTCAACATGATGCAGAACAGGGAAAACATAAGAATGGACAGTCTCAGACCTAAAATAACTCCACAGAAAAAGGAGCCCAGAACCACGGAAGATCGTGACAACCTAAGTCCTCTGTGAAGTCATAAAAATTTGGTGCATTACATGGCAGGGAATAGGAGTTATAGCAATTTTGTGGAGCAATTAGAAAACCATGGTGCTGTAGTATTAGAAGATCCTAGAAAAAGAATTGCAAAGTGAATATAAAGAACTTTTCGGATCTGATTGCTACCAGTTGTGAAGTTGATGACTTAGATATTCTGTTGCTAGGCTACACGGACACCACGAAGAAGAAAAGTTTTGAAACATCTTTAAAGGATTTCACTAGAAATTCACATATAGAGAAAGTTGTTATTTTCTCTTATGCTTTTGAAATAGTTCCTCTGAGTGGAAAACTGTCTAGAGGATATGAGATATATAAAAAAAAGAAAACAATTTCTTTGGGGACTTCTCATTTCTCAGTGACTAAATATTTGAGATGAGAATACCTGCACAGTCAAACTAATGTCAAGGTATAAATTAGTTATCTTAAAAAGTGAATCCCACAGGAGTCGTTTAGAATGAACACAGAATAATTTAGGGACATTAATATGAACTAGAACAGTTCTCATTATGGTCAGAAGGGACTATTACTGTTTTGTTTCTATTTTTAGCATTCAAATCTCATAATTCTATAAGGTTAGATTATAAGAGTAGAAATATCATCTCAAGGCAAATCAGCTTTAGCAATAAAAACGCTGTGGAGCTACAGGTGTTTAAGTAAATTGCTGTTAAATCATTGTCAAAATATGGGGATATTCTCATTCCCTAAGATGTGTTCCTATTATTTATGAAATTTGGTCACTTACTAATATAACTTGCATGCCCTTTTCCTGTTTATACTTGCCTAATTTCTCTGCCAAGGTTGTACTGGGTTTTTTGCAACACACAGCATTACTACATCAATAGTTCATTGCCTTTTTTTTTTTTAATTTTATTTTTAAGTAATCTCTACACCCAATGTGGGGACTCAAGCCCACAACTCTGAGATCAAGAGTCATACGCTCTACTGACTGAGCCAGCCAGGCACCCCAAAAATTCATTGCTTTTTATCATATTTTTTACACTATAAAACAGAATGTTCAGTCAAATAGCCGAGGCTTCTTGGTATGTCATTGCAGCTGTATTCCAGAACATTCCTAATTCAGTTGGAAAAGAATTTCTTCCATGAAAGGCAGATATTAGAAGTTATTTCATTCCTCCCATCACAAGTAAACCACTAATTTAGTCACAGTTTCTGTACAAACACTTTAAAAAAATTTTTTAAAATTAACATATAATGTATTCATTGTTTCAGGGGTAAACACACTCTTTTCAATAAAAATGGTTATTCCATGAAGCAGGGACTCACATAGAATAAATACCTTATCATGGTCAGGAGGTCACTTTTATATAAATGCCTTAAATGCGGTATTGTTGTTTATTATTATTATTGCTATTATTGCTATTATTTCCATGCTCCTCCCACCACCATTACCATTGTTTCTTAGATGAGCAAGCAGTCAGTACTTTCTAGCATAAGAAATTTCAGTAACTAGTTTCCTCTCTCATCTCTTCCGCATGAAGTCAACTGAGTAGCACAGGAAAGACTTCCCAGCCCCTAATCAGGATCAAGGATGACAATAACCTTGATGTTGTAACATGCTCCTGACTTTAAATCAGTGTTCACGATAGACGAAAGATCCCAATATCCATTCAAATCGCAAAACATTTGTCATCACCATCAAGGCCATGATATTTTCCTACTTTTCTCCACGTCCTCACTGAGGATCTATCATCGTACACTTCCAATCCTCCTGAGACCCCAAATCGCCTTCAGATCACTGGCTCCTCCCCCACCATCTTACAAGACAGGCCTTCAAGGGTATCTCTTCCTGCCCAGCAGGTCCACAAAAAAATACAGAAAACCTAGAGTTATTGGACTTCCCACAAGAATATGTGGCAAGTTAAACTCATTCAGGAAAACAACACAAAACCAAAATGCACCTACAGGAACACAGGTTCAAACTGACGGGAGGCAAGGACTTTGCTCCCCGGAATTTCCAAATCCTTTCCTCCCCACTTCTGCTTGGATGCCCTCAGGTTGACACCGTACTTCCGACTTCTTATCTCAGCCCAGTAATCATGGTGTCATGCAATCCACTTCACTCCCGCCTTCCTCCTTAGGGTAGCAGGCAAACAACAGACTCACTCCCGGAACCGGGACAGACAACCCTTTCAAAATAACTGGATGAATCATGCCTACTTCATATCCTGAATAAATCTAGGTCCAATTCCAACAGCCTACCAACAATTACCAGAAAATACATGTACAACTAGCTCTATCAAGAGCCCTCTTGTTAACTGTTTCAATCTCAGAGGACAAGTTAAATTCCATGCCAATGAAATAGATCCAATTAAAAAAAAAACAAACACTTAAATCTCTAGCTTTGTAGCAAAACTTTTAGAAGACTTCCAAAATACACAAAATTAGAAAGAAGAGTGAGTTGTTTAATGTTTGCATTCATTCTCCTTTTACAGATCCTTTCTTCTAGAGTGCCATTATAAATTCCTACTCATTCCCTCCTCTCCGTTCCTATTCCCTTAGTTTCAGTCCTCCCTTATGAACTGAGTATAGATGTAGTATCTTGAAAAGTCTTGGTTCTCATCAAGTTGTTAAAAAAAAATGAGTCCTCTAAAATTTGCTAAGAAATTACCTGTGGACTATTGAACATACTGCCCTGTATATCATCGAAAAATCTCTTTGAAGATGGCTCTGTAAAAATTTTCCTTTGGAAGGGCACCTGGCTGGCTCAGTTGGTAGAACATGCCACTCTTGATCTTGGTGTCATGAGTTCAAGCCCTATGTTCAGGGTAGAGTTTACTCAAATAAATAAATAAGTAAATAAATAAATAAATATTTTTTAAAAGTCTTCCTTTGGAATTTAGTGCCAGGAAAATGTTTTCTTCTTAGGAAACGCTATATTTTTTGTTTTTTGTTTTTACACTCCAATCAGACAGTAAGGGTTACATAACACATCCTGGGTGTATAAACCTTATGGGTACTTTATTTTGCCAGGAAGTTCAGGGATAGATTTAATATATACTACAGTAATTATACTGACACTCAGTTCTCCCTCCTCTTACATAGGTTTGCATTTTTTACCATTATGAATCTCCAAACTGAGAAAAGGAACAGCCATTGGACAATCAAAGGGATGACTACTTTTTCAGTATTTCACTTCTATTCAAGTCAATGAGAAAGAGTTTAAATCTTAGGAAAAAGAGTAAACTCTACCCTGAACATAGGGCTTGAACTCATGACACCAAGATCAAGAGTGGCATGCTCTACCAACTGAGCCAGCCAGGTGCCCTTCCAAAGGAAAATTTTTACAGAGCCATCTTCAAAGAGATTTTTCGATGATATACAGGGCAGTATGTTCAATAGTCCACGGGTAATTTCTTAGTAAATTTTAGAGGTCTCATTTTTTTTTAACAACTTGATGAGAAACAACACTTTTCAAGACTCTACATCTATACTCAGTTCATAAGGGAGGGCTGGAACTAAGGGAATAGGAACGGAGAGGAGAGAATGAGTAGGAGTTCATAATGGCACTCTAGAAGAAAGGATCTGTAAAAGGAGACATTGGAATTACCTTTCCTCTATCCCACCCTTAACTACGGACCTTTCTCTGGTCTGTTCCCTTTCTCTTGGCTAATGTCACTCAAAGTGCGGTCGGGGAATCAACCTCCCATCTGCAAGCTCTTACCAGTATGCAAGGAGGTCAGTTCTGAAATTGACAGCAAATGTTTAACACTTTTATAGCAATTTGGCATAATTATTTTACAAATGTTGAATCTAGTAATTTAAAATGTAAGCTTATCCTTTTAATGTCTTTCTTTTTTTTTTACTTTTATTTTTCTAAAAATTAATTGTTATTGGACTTTATAAAAGTAGCATCCTGCCCAGGTGCCTGGCTGGCTCAGTTGGAAGGGCATGCAATTCTTGATCTTGAGATTGTGAGTTCAAGCCGTATTTGGGTGTAGAGATGACTAAAACCAAACAAACAAACAAACTTAAAAAAAATATTAGCATCCTGCAATGGATTGAAAATTTTAAAAAACAAAACTAGTCCTTTACCACAGATTGAAATTCTACTATAGGACTCTGTTTCTCAAACTTCAGTGGCCATATACTATCCTCAGGATTTTGCCATATCTGTACATTAACTTTATCATTTATTCAATAAATGGGGTGCCTGGGTGTCTCAGCCGGGAGTCTGCTTCTCCCTCAACCCCTCCCCCTGCTCATGCTCTCTCTCTCTCAAATAAATAAACCTTTTTAAAAAGTTAAAAAATAACTTTCTTTAAAGAAAATCACTTTTATTTAAATACATTTTTTTAATTTATTTTTTTAAAGATTTTATTTTTAAGTGAACTCTATACCCAACATGGGGCTCAAACTCACAACCTTGAGATCAGGAGTCACATGCTCTTCCGAGACAGCCAGGCACACCCATAAATTTATTTTTAAATGATAACACTGTATCACTTTTGTAAATGAAAAATAACTACAAACACTATGAAAGCAAAGGAACACTCCTAAATTAAAAAATAATCGTAAAATAACAATTTTCAAGGAATGACAAAGCTAACTGGTTTGCTAAAGGGCATGCCTGAAAATAAGAAAAAAGATCTTTTTTTTTTTTTCATTCTTACCGGTCAACTGAAAATGAATATCAGCTCAATGTTTTTTAGTTCGAGACAAAGATGAGCCGAATATCTGAAAGATATTTAGTGGACTTCTTAGGTAAGGCTGGATACTGATAATTAATTCCTACTCAAAATGATGTCCAACAAATTTCATTGTCCCCATTGACTTCCGAAGTGAACTCCCTAATCCTCTGAATGGGTCAGGTTATTTGGTAAAACCAGAACAGCGATTTACAGAGGATTTCCTTTTCCTGCACCATTGCCATCTGCTCTGAGAAAACATTTATAAAAACCTTTTGTCAAGTGGCCTTCTCATAAATTTGAAAGTGTGTTCAGCAAGTTCTTCAGACGAAACCTCTGAAGAAACTACAAGTTTTTCAACAAGCATTCTCAGCAGAATGAATGTACGTTTCAGAATTTGTCCCCAGGATCCCAAGGTTATCATGTCTTACACACGGAAAATACAATGGCTACCATTTACTGCGCTCATTTTTCAACTTAAAAAAAATTCTATTTATTTATTTATTTATTTATTTGAGAGAGAGAGAGAGAGAGTGAGCGAGCGGGAGGGGGGGGTCCCCAGAATCTTAAGCAGACTTGGCACTAAGTGTAGAGCCTGATGTGGGGCTCAATCTCACGATCCTGAGATCATGACCTGAGCCGAAATCAAGAGTCAGACACTTAACCAACTGAGCCACCCAGGCGCCCCTTTACTTATTTATTTTTTAAAGATGTTCTTTTTTTTTTTTAAGATTTTATTTATTTATTTGACAGAGAGAGAGAAAGCATGAGCAGGGGGAGTGGCAGAGTGAGAGGGAGAAGCAGGCTCCCCGCGGAGCAGGGAGCCCGACGCGGGACTCGATCCCAGGACCCTGGGATCATGACCTGAGCCGAAGGCAGACACTTAACCATCTGAACAACCCAGGCACCCCTAAAGATTTTCCTTTTTAAGTAATCTCTATACCCAACATGGGGCTTGACCTCACAACCCCAAGATCAAGAGTCGCATGTTCCACTGACTGAGCCAGCCAGGTGCCCCAACTGCATTCTTACTATGGGCCGGACACTTTGCTAAGTGGCTAGTAGAAAAAGAATAGACAAGGAGGGGTGCCTGGGTGGCTCAGTCGGTTAAGCGTCTGCCTTCGGCTCAGGTCAGATCAAGCCCCGCATCGGGCTCCCTGCTCCGTGGGAAGCCTGCTTCTCCCTCTCCCACTCCCCCTGCTTGTGTTCCCTCTCTTGCTGTGTCTCTCTGTCAAATAAATAAATAAAATCTTAAAAAAAAATAGAGAAAGAGCGGCATCTCTATATTATATAATGTCATTTTATGCATATGTTATATATAATGAGATTTTACATATTACCTATAGATATATAAAATGAGATTATATATTATATAGTAAATGCTATAATATATATGTGATCCATTAAAAAAATCTCATTTAATTCTCTCTCAGTGAACACTCTAGGCTCAAAGAGAGGTACTGACCTCGTTCATTCAATAGTCAACATTTACTGATCATTGGCTGCTTACTGTGTGCCAGGCACCATCCGGGGTTTGAGATAACAGAAGTGCACAGAACAGGCCTAGTCAGGTCATTTGTGCTGAGTGACGGTTGTGGGAAGAGAGGAGAATAAACAAGATAATTTCTGATAGTCACAAGCCTTGAAGAAAGTAAGTTATGTACCAGAGATGTGTTGGGGGAGGGCAGGGGACTGAGGCGCAGGGGCTGCTTACGAAGTCTTGCCTGAGAAGGAACAATTAAGCTGAGACTGAATGATGAGAAGCAATCAGCCTTCTGAAGACTGGGAAGGAGCATTCCAGGCGTAAAAAAACAGCTACTGCAAAGCCCCTAAGACAAGAACAAACTTAGCATGTTGAGGGAAAACAAAGAATGTATGGCTAGAACCGACTGAGTGATGGGGAACATTGTATCCAGTGTTACATAAGGCCTCGTAGCTATGTTGAGGAGTTTGGAAGTTATTCTCGGCAATGAAAAACATTTGGAAGGTTTTAATTAGGGGAGCAACATAATCTGATTTCATTTCAAAAATATCCTTCGGGTGCCGTGTGAAGAATAACGTGTAAAGGGCAAAAGAAGGAAAAGACACAAAGTTAAAAGCTTGTCTATTGGTCCAGCAAGATGCGACGGCGGGCTGAACCAGAAGGGGGTGGATTTGGGGATGGAGTGGACTGGACGGAAGATTCAGGGAGAGGCAGAAGAGACAGGAAAGATGCCTTGGTTTTGGTATGAGCAAGTTTCCTCTGGTTTCATAGCTAGTAAGTGGCAGAGCTAAATTAAACCCAAGGTCTGGTTCAAAGCTACTCTTTGCCCTGTTTTTTTTTCTGGTGGCTGCTGAATTGAAACCCAATGCTACAGCAGCCCATCACCCCCAACCACTTAATCCCAAACTCCCAGTGTTGGGCCTTGGTAAAGCCCGGACCCTCCTCAAGCCCTGGGACCTCGGGCTGCCCCAGGTACAGATGTCAGAGCGACCAGAGAGAAGGAAGTCTGGCGCTGGTGTTGGAGGATACGAAAAGGTGGCCACCCCTGGAGGCCTGGGGTCAGAGACCTCTACCCTTGCTAATCCTCATTCTTATTTCCCTACAATTCTCACCATGTAACCCCACCCTCCTTCCCATCCTTTGAGGTCTCCCTGGGCAGGGTCTGCCTCTGTCTGGGCCCAGGTACTATCTCAGGGGCCACCAGGGGCATACCCACCACTTTGGAGCTCATCGCTCTAGGCCATTCCTTCCACTTCCAGGGGAAGCAACAGAAATTGGTATTAGAGAAGGAGAAGAGTAAGTTTCAAATGCAAGAGAATAGTTTCTGGTGTTAACCATGACAGAGAGGTCCAGTGGTCAGGGAACTGAAACAGGTCACTGAATTTGGCTAATGGGAGAGATGCTTCGGGAAGGTAGACAGGCAAAACCGTTTTGCAGGGATAAAGAGGTTACAAAGGCCAAGCAGCCAGACGTGAGTATAAATGAGACTTTCGGGCAATCTGGAAGGTAGATCTGTAGCTCAAGGGGAAAGCAGGACTAAGAAGAAGAATTGGCATATAGGGCATGTATGAAAGCACTTTTAAAGTGTTATACGAATAGAAGAGTTATTACTATTTGACCTTATCATATGCTATCTTTCACTTCTTTTTACTTCAATGCCCTATTTCCCTAAGCAAAATTTTTTTTTAAATATTTTGTTCTTAAGTAATCTCTGCCCCCAACATGGGGCTCGACCCCACAACATCAACATTCAGAGTCACGCGCTCCACCGACTCAGCTTGCCAGGAATCCCTCCCTAAGCAAACTCCAAGTGAAATAATAAATCATGTTTAATACTTCTTGGTGTCACCAACACAATATCCTACACAGAAAAATCAGTGAAAACTTATTTACTTATTTACTTATTAAGTAGGCTCCATGCCCAGCACAGAGCCCAACGCAGGGCTCGAACTTACAACCCTGAGATCATGACCTGAGCTGAGATCAAGAGTCAGACACTCAACCGACTGAGCCACCCAGGTGCCCTAGATCAGCAAAAACTTATAAAGTCAAAATACACGGAAGTGTCTAGGACACTGTCACGCACACATACACATTTCTCAATTAATTTGTTTACTACACTGTATATATATATTATTGGAAAATAGTCACTTGAGAATAGATACTAAGTCCCATGCTTCTTTGTATTTCTCATACTTACCCCAGAGCCTTGAACATAATAGGTACTCAATTAATACTTGTTGATAGACTTCAGTTACTTATATGAGCTAACCTCACTTCAGAAGGCAGTTCTCACTTCAAATGGCAAATCATCTTTTGGCAATAACCAAAATTACAATGTAATTACATTAAATTACATTCAAATATATGGATTATTTCACCCCTTTCCGAATGCAATCCAGATGTGCGACTTCACCCAATTAAACTACCCCTTTATCAAAGTTCCATTAATCTCCTGGAGGTACCACTAGGCTCATTAACTAAATGTCAGGTAGGTACAGAAGCTACTTTGGATTTCACTTAATAAACCAGAGCAATTTAAAGTAATTACTCATATCTTGTGAAAAGAAGCTAATGTGTAGCCAGTTTAACCTGCTGGAGATCCGTGGGTGAAAAGAGCCCAGAAAGTGAGGGGATTAGGAATAGGAATCTATTTCTTTTGCCAAGGGAATTAAGGGAATCCAGCAATTATTTACCCTAAAAAAAGAACAGAGTTGACTTTAGGAAAACTTTAAAAAGCCACTTCAGGGGCGCCTAGCTGGCTCAGTCAGAAGAGCATGTGACTCTTGATCTTGGGGTTGTGAGTTCAAGCTCCACCTTGGATGTAGAGATTACTTAAAAATAAAATCTTAAAATAAATAAATAAATCGCCATTTCAAAAGTTTGCAGGATGTTTAAAAAATGTGAAATTGCTCAATTTACTGCCTAGATTTAGCTTATTTATCTGAAAACTTATCTTAGTTAACTATCTGAACTATAGTCCCCCTTTGAATCCAGTTTGCCACATTAACATGATTTACTTCCCGGAGTTATTAGCAGTGGCTTTATGACATTTGCAATAATAGAGAAATAAATTATAAAATGTATGTCTTTCCACATAGCAATTTTCAATATACGGATTAACATTTGGACTTATTTTAACTCTGCATACTTATACATTATTTAATAGATTTAAAAATGCTTTCAAGAAAGGAGTGAAATTGGGCTACTTTTGTTAACATGCTAGTCAATATCATAGACTAGTTATTATGATAATCAGGACAATTACAGGTACTTCTATATTATACAAAAATAATGTATATAAATTAATGACTACCAAACGAGTTTATTCCACAACTTACAAAGTTATCATAATTGAAGAACTGAACAAATAGGCCAAATTTTTAGGTATTTAGTTTCTATGATCCGTATCATCTGAAGGCCAAATGATGTTTCCCTCATCTGAAAATGGCATTATCTGTTAACCTTTAAGCTATTCAAGGAAGGGAAAGCTAATCAATATGTACTTAACACTTATTATATCCAGATACTTTTATTATTTTTTTAAAGTAGGCTCCACACTCAACGTGGGGCTGGAACTCACCACCCGGAGATCAAGAGTCATACGCTCCACAGAACCAGCCAGGTGCCCCCAGGTACTCACTTAAATTTTCACAGCACATGTCTAAGGCAAATACAGCCCTCTTGCAGAAATGAATTTCCCTAGTGTAAGTAACTCATCCAAGAGCGAGCAAACAACCAGAGGAGTCTTCATTTGCTGTTTGTTAGGTACCGACGTCCAGGTTATATCGCCTCAAGGAAGGGTCTTCAATTAAAACAAAAAAAGCAAAACAATGTTTCCACTACAATCAAAAAATCCATATTCCCTACCAACCGATGATTTCAAAAAGTCACTTGTAAATAACTTTAATTTTTTTTCGAGAAAAAAGTTACTAAACTTATTTTCTGTCTTAGCTAGTTGCCTCATTGATTCAGTGAGCATGTATTAACTAATGGCCGATTCAAGGCAGAGTGCTTTTAAGAATGGCTAAGACACAATGGCTCCCCCCGAAGATTTTGTGGTGATCAGGAAAGACAGGCAAACAGATGGCTATAAAATAAGGGCTTTGATAGTGACAGGGTGATAGGGATCAAATCAGAGGTGGCCTAAACCAGACTGGTGTGGGGTCCTCCCAAGGAAGAAAGCCCATGCCACCTCCTAAGGCAAGAGGGTTAACCCCGTGAAGAATTAGAGAAAGAGGATATCAGGAAGCCGGAGACCATATATCAGAAGCACAGAAGTGAGAAAGCCTGGTATATTCGGGTAACTGAAAATATAGTAGTACTGCTGGAATATAGAATATTGAGGGGGGGGAGCAAAGGAGGAAGGAGGGGTGGTAATAAATAGCAGCAGAAAGCTAAGTCGGGTCCAGTATCCAAGAGTCCTGTGAACCCCTAGGGCATCTGAACCCTCCAGAAGGTGATGCAGGCAGGGAGGAAGGGATTTCAAGCAGGGGAGTGAAATGATTGGATTTATACGCTGGAGACAGTGTGATGAATCGACTGAAGGGAGACTAGACAGGACAACAGTCCAAAAGCTGCCACAACGTCCAAGGCTGAGAAATAATAGGTCCCTGACTACAGGAGTGACCACAGGCTTGGAGTAGAAGGTAAATTCTGGAGACATCGAGAAGGCAGGCTGGAGAACACGTGGTGAATCACTGGACGTCGGAGTAAAGGAATCTAGACTAGTTCTCTTCAAGGAGTCACACCCACGGGGCGCCTGGCTGGCTCAGTTGGTACAGCATGCGGATTTTGATCTTGCAGTTGTGGGTTCGAGCCCCATGTTGGGTGTAGAGATTACTAAAAAAAATAAATTAATTTTTAAAAAAGGAGCTGTACCAGTGAGTTGACACTAGTGTCATTCATCAAAATGAATGACTGGTAGAGAAAGAGCAGGGTTTTTTGTTTGTTTGTTTTTGGGGTTTTTTAATGATTGTTGTTGTTGTTTACAAAAGTTTATTCTTGAATGTGCGATAGAACCGAAGACAACACTTCCTTCTAGCTGTAAGTGGTAATAGATGATGTGATAGGGAATCCAGATGTTTAAACAGGAATGCAAGTAAGGATCACCACTGTCTCAGGCATAAGGAACAGCTTACTTTTTCCAGATGTCTGAATTCCACCTGTGGCCAGGGGACCCGTCCCGTCAGCCTTCACTTTTAGCTCCTCGAGTGTCCTCTGCTCATCCTTCTGTTTTCGCTTGAATGCCTTACCTTCCTCGTCCATCTCCTTGGCCTGCTCCTTGGGCATCTTCTTGCCAACTTCATGGCAGGACGTGGCATCTGCTGCCCCATGTGTCATTTTTAAAACCATGGAAGTGAAGAAGGCCATGCTGGTTGGATGCTCCTGCTCACCAGAGGAGGTTGTGGGGGTACAGTGAGAAGAGAGAGGCACAGACCACTAATATTTAAGGTGTGGCCAGCAGCAGAAAAGCCTATGAGAAGCAAACATGGCCCAATGGACACTGAGGAGAATCTGATATCACAGAAGCCAAGGGAGGAGATACTTCAAGGAGGACACAGAATACTTCCTGGAGGGCCAGTCAGATCAAGGTCAAACAGCACACAATGGACTTAGCCACAAAGATGACACAAACAAGGTGAGAGGTAGGACCCTGGAGATGTGGGAATGGAAGCCAGAAGAAAGCTCTCATCTCCTGGAATTTCCTGAATGAAACAAAGAATCATCCACAACTCTTTATTTGCCAAAGGCTTTGTGCCAATGATACAGTTTAAACTTTTTTCAAGCACTTTCATTTAGTTGGCAATTAAATAAGCAAAGTACTTGTACATGCCCTTTCCTTAATTACTGCTTTCACAATCTATTCACTTTCATGTACTGACAGGCTCATCTGTAAAATGGGTTTGCTGCAGCATCAGGTTCAAGCTGGGCTTGTGTGCAAAAGTTATTGTTAACTCAAACCAGTAACACAGTTTCTATATATGGAATATGATTAGCAAAAACCTAGAACATGATCCCACACCCACCACAGGGTTTCATTTAAAGCTTAGTCTTGGGTTGCCTGGGTGGCTCAATCTGCTGGGTGTCTGACTTTGGCTCAGGTCATGATCTTGGGGTCCTGGGATCATACCCCACCTCGGGCTCCCTGCTCAGCAGGGAGTCTGTTTGTCTCTCCCCCACCTAAATAAATAAAATGTTTAAAAAATAAAGCTAAGTCCTAAAATGTTCTGTCTTCCATATGTACATATGTCTTAGAAAATTATTTTAATAGAATTAACTGTTTTTTAAGTATTAGTGCCAGAGGTTAGAATAAACCCCTAATGTATAGTTAATCGTACTATATTAGGTTGGGTTCTTAAAAAATATTTTATTTTCAAAAGATTATGTTTTTAAGTCATCTCTACACCCCACAAGGGTCTCAAACTCACACCCTGAGATCAAGAGTTGCATGCTTCATGTACTGAGCCAGTCAGGCACCCCTTATATGAGGGTTTTACTGGTAAAGTCTTTCAGAGAATGTGATTTATCAACAAACATGCTTAAGTCAGGATAATAATGGTCTTCACCTCTTGTATTGTTTCAAAGATTTCTTCCTCTTTCTCAGTTTACTTATCTAAACTTTTAAATAATGAGGATCGGGTGCCTGGGTGGCTCAGTAGGTTAAGCATGGACTCTTGATTTCGGCTCAGGCCATGATCTCAGGTTCATAAGATTGAGCCCCATGTCGGGCTCCAAGCTGGGCATGGAGCCTGCTTAAGATTCTCTCTCTCCCTCAGCCTCTCCCCACTTCTCTCTCTCTCTAAAAAAAATAAGTAATGAGGGCACATAGAATTAATTTGTCTTGCTTTAATAATGTTCCATGACACTACTTAAAGTGTAGCTATGTTTGTAAATTTCATTAATTTTTTTAAAGATTTTATTTATTTGAGAGAGAGAGAGAGATTGAGAGGAGTGGGAGGAGGGGGAGAGGGAGAAGCAGGCTCCCTGCTGAGCAGGGAACCCAACGCTGGGCTGGATCCCAGGACCCTGGGATCAAGACCTGAGCCGAAGGCAGATGCTTACCCACCTGAGCCACCCAGGTACCCTGTAAATTTCATTAATATTGTAAATACACATATGTAAGACATAAAATATGGGTGTGTGCACATGTGTGCAGAAGTGCTTTTGGGAAAATTTTCCCCACCCTGATTAGAGAGAGAGAGAGAGAGAAGATGGATGAGAGAACACACTTTCCCTCCTCTTTGCCTGCTTCTTGGCGTTGTCTAGGGAGGATGAGATGCTGGTACTGCCAAGCCCATCATTTGGGTCCAGTTATGGCAGAACACTAAGCAAAGAGAGCCTGGGTCCCTGATGACACTGAGAAGCTGTTCTATCAACCAGGAACTCATGTGACTTCTAGTTGGGCAAAATGTCTCTAATAATTAAACTGTTTTTAAACAGCGGTTTGGTTCTTTTCAACAGAGAGAACCGATTTTATAAACAACACACATACACACACAGAGAATGTATTATGCCCTGCAAGACTACACATGTGGTTCTTGAAGAGTAAGAATTTCGTTGCTAACTCAATAAATAAAGGCGTTCTTACACCATTTAGATACAACATGTAGTCAAAATCAATCTCTCTTCAACGTCTAGAAAAGGCTACTTTGCTCAACACAAATGTAGCATTGAATCTTAAAAGAAAGAAAAAAAAAAACTGAAAAAAAATTACTTCAGAATCTTTCAATTAAATTAACACAATTCTGCGAGTTTTGACCCACCATTCTAAATTTTAACACCTGAAGAGGAAAAGATTATATTAACTCCAGTAAGGAGGAGAATATAGAACTGAATTAAGAATAAAGAATAAAAAACAAAAAAAGAAGAAAGATTTTTTTCCTTTGTTTAGAGATTTTAATTAATTTTGAAATAATTTAATTTCCCTTCTACACTGGAATTTGAATAAATTAGAATTTCTAAAGTAGAATTTGGATGCTCTTCCTGGACTTCTTGTCAGGAAAAGAATTCTTTAGTACAGTGGAAATAACAAGAAACCGTGGGAAAGAGACCCACAGAATCATAATCATCCCACAGAGAAAGAAAAAAAGCTAAATGGAGTCCAACATACTCTTTTAGAGATTAGGGAAGCAGATTTCCAAAATATCTGAAGAAGGTAACATGGGATGGCCAGAGATTCAAAACTGCAAAATAGTGCAAGAGAACAGAGGACTCCCAGCACCGGAATCATTTGTGATTACATTACTAGAACTTCCGTGGGGAAGAAAAGATGAAGTCGGCTGCAAGCAAGCTGCCTGCAGAGATTTCTGGGTGTGCTCAGACTTTCAAAGGGCACGAGCCCAAGATGAAAGCCTAGACACAACCAGGGATGATGGGCATGGACCTGAAAGAGATTCACAAAGGTTTATGCCCAGGGGCCTCTGAAGCATATCCCTCAAAGCAAAAAGGTCTGGGGCTCAGAAAGGAGGCCCGGGAAGAAAGGCACAAGCCCATTGCAGCATGGTCTAGAGAAAACACAGAACAATGTCACTTCCATTTTGTTTCCATTTTTACCACCAGGAGCCTACTCTGGAAAGACAAGTGCATGCTGGCTGCAAGCAGCTGAGGCTCCCAGTGTCCCCAGGGCCATCTCTGAGGCGCCACCGCCCAGTGTCCCAGGGTACAGAGGACAGGGCATCTCGGCAATCATGGCAGTAGGGAGAAAAGGACATATGTTCTTCTTTTTCCACGAGGGATGGGAAGGAGCAAGATCAACTACAGACCAAGGTGCTTTACATTAAATTCCAGAAACATTCAAGAATTGCACTGTGATCATTGAAAAAATAATTCAGCAAACCCTTGGAGCTATATTACATTTATAGTATCACTACATGCTGGTTTCTTTTCTTCCTTTCTTCCTTCCTTCCTTTCTTTCTAGATTTTTTTAAAAAAAGATTTTATGTATTTATTCATAAGAGACAGAGAGAGGCAGAGGGAGAAACAGGCTCCTTATCGAGCAAGGAGCCCGATGCGGGACTCGATCCCAGGACCCTGGGACCACGACCTGAGCCGAAGGCAGACGCTCAACCATCTGAGCCACCCAGGCACCCTCTTTCTAGATTTTATTTATTTATTTGAGAGAGTGAGAGAGATCACGGGCAGGGGGTATCAGCAGAGGGAAAGGGAGAAGCAGACTCATCGCTGAGCAGGGAGCCCCTTGCGGGACTCAATCCCAGGACACTGGGATCACGACCTGAGCCAAAGGCAGATGCTTAACCTACTGAGCCACCCAGGAGCCCTTATATGCTGTACTTTAAATGTCTATGCCCAATGGAAAAGAGAGTTATGGGATCCCATTGCATAGCTCAGTTCTACTTCTTATTACACCTAGGGCAAATGATTGAACCTCTCTGGACTTGATTTTCTTATCTATAAAATGGGGCTAATAGTAACTATCTCAAAGGGCCAGTATTAAATGAAACTATAGATATAAAGCACAAGTTTATAAAGTGCTTAATAAATGTCGTTGTTGGTGCCATTAGGGGTGGTGATGGAAGTCGTAATAGATTAATAGTAATTTCATTTGCCACACAGCAAACCAAGCAATAAGTTTCTGTGTGAAAATGGGCTTCCCCACTGTATCAGTAAGATTTTTGTTTGTAAGCAGCAGACAGGCCGACTAAAGGTGACCTGGTGATTGTGAATTTGTTTTCTCCATGAAGCAAGGTCGGTGGCGCTGTTCTGGAATTGGTTCCACAGTTCACGTGTCACGGCTCTGGGTCAGCACCCCCACGGTGCTCTTGAGCTCTCTCTCACGGCCACAGGATAAGCCACGAGTAGTTGCTCCAAACAGGAAGGAAACAGGAATGGGCACTCATCAAAGGCCTCTCACCCATTATCTGGCAGGAAGATCGCTCTCACACCCCCTCCCTTCCTCCACAGCCTCTCCCTTAGGTCATCTTGTGAGATACACGGCCCCTCCCCCGCCCACTCCCTGACTTCCCTAATGAAGCAAAACAGGTAATCGTCAACCAGTTTTATGTATTTATTTATTTCTATCATCCCATGTAAAGATTTACAAATATCTTTAAAAAGATTTTATTTATTTGAGACAGAAAGAGCACGAGGAGAGGGGCAGAAGGAGAAGCAGGTTCCCCACTGAGCAGAGAGCCCCTGGGACCCCAGGATCACGACCTGAGCTGAAGGCAGACACTTAACTGACTGTGCCACCCAGGCGCCCCAAATATATATATATATTCTTTCATTAAATATTTTATTCTTGGGGCCTGGGTGGCTCAGTTGGTTGGTCACCTGCCTTCGGCTCAGGTCATGATCCTGGATTCTTGGGATCGAGTCCCGTGTGGGGCTCCCTGCCTAGCAGGGAGTCTGCTTCTCCCTCTACCCTCCCCCCTTGTGATCTCTCTCTCTCTCTCTCTCTCTCAAATAAATAAATGAAAAATCTTAACAAATTTTTTATTTTTTAAGTAATCTCTATACCCAACGTGGGTCTCGAACTTACAACCCTGAGATCAAGAGTTGCAAGCTCTACCGACTCAGCCAGCCAGGGGCCCTAAGATTTACAAATATCTTTTCAAAACTTGGGAAGCACTGAGCCAGATGGTCTCTCATGATTGCTTCTGGCCTCATGACTCACTCTTTTGTCCCCTGTGTTTCACACTTTCTTTCCCAGAAATCCCCCTGATCTCATCTCCTTGTTTTCTTCCTCTTCCATTAGATGGATCAAATGTCTTTCAAAATATCACCTTCCTTTTCTGGCAATGCAACGGGAGAACAGCAGTAGAAACAGTATGCCATAAGGGATTGCATAAGTGAGTGACTCTGTGTGTGTGTGTGTGTGTGTGTGTGTGTCTAGAGAATGTGGACAGAGAAACTAGGTTTGCCTTTTAACTTCATCTTGTTATCTTTCAAACATAAAATACAAAAGTCATCCATACCTTTCTGATAATTCCCAGGCTTGGCTCTCTCCCACCCTCCCCCATACCTCTCATCCTGGCCCCGTGCACTCCCTGCTCCCCACTTCCCAAAAAAGAAAAAAGTCAGGAGATTAAAAAGATCTCCATCTCCTGAAGAGGTCAAGCGGAAATGCTGAGAACTGGAAGCCCCCTCTTGATGGCGGAGTAGGCAGTGGGCTAGAGCCGAAACTTCTGCTCCCTGCCCTTCACAGGAAGGACTTCTTTCCTTTTCCCTCATTGTGGGACTCACCTAACCAGCTGTCCTGGGGCCCATCTTGTTCCAGAAAGGTAACAGGGAATCCCAAACACGGAGCATGCCTCACTCACTCCCAGCGTGGGCCGGTGATCATGGTGTTGAGTTGGACCAGTACCACTGAAGAAATAAGATCATAATCATTCAACACCAGCCCAAATCACTACGAAATAACATTTTTGTGGGATAAGTGGGTCCTATGAGCATCCGATAAGGATGTTGAGGCTTAGCAGCCACAAGAAAGGACAGGAAGCAGAAGGTAGCAACAGTGGGACCAACCTCAAGAAGATGGGGTGACTTTAGGAAGGTTTGGGACTCACCAAACGTGGAGGCTTTACACCGCTTTTGCAAAGGTCTTTCAGAAATATGGAACAGAGAACAGAGATGGGGGTTCACCTGATCTCCTGCCCAGGGAAGAAGCATTGATAAGCTAATTGGGACTGGAGGGGAAGAGCTTTGGGCTTAGCGGACCAGAGCCTGTGGCATGACTGGCTTGGCCAACTGGCTGTAGCCTGGTGGTTATGTGCTCTGTTCCCGGTGTCCTACTTCCTGAATTCAAATCCTGCCCCTGTTGATCATGAGTAAAGTCCCCACCAGCTCCATAAGAACCAAGTCCTGCAGATAATCCGTGCAAACACAGAGAACCTACCCACAGTAACCGTCAATGTCAGCTTCTGCTCTTGAGGTCTTCCCATCTTGATTTAGATAATGCTACAACTTTCCACAGGTGCCCAAGGCTGTAAAGAAGCCTGTGGGGGACGGGGGGAGCTCCAGATAACGTTTTCAGCAAAAGTCCCCTTATCAGCTGTGGATTGCATAATAAATAGGTGGTCCTCAGACCTCAATTTGAAAACGCTGTGAAGGCACGCCATTAGGGGCTAATCCTATTAAATTAAGAAAACTTGGCCGAATGGAGCTTTACAAAGGAATGTAACGTTCTGTGGAATGTCTTCAGTGTCTCTAAAAGCCCTGAATAAATGTAGTAACAATAACTCCTCGCATTTGTGAGCTGCTTTTAGATATCAAGTGCGTACACATGTGTTGTTTTATTTAACGTCTGCCAAATTATCAGAAAATCCTACCTGCTGGGGATTGCTTTTGCAGAGTGGAGCAGAAGTTTCTGGCTCTGGGTCTCCTCTCCCTACAGGGCTGGCTTCAGAGAGTAACTTTGTTATTGTTACTGTTTTGTTGGCTGTACCATAGGCTGCAGGAGTCCTCTCTGCCCTTGATGGAACAGAGTATCACCCGCAAACTAGAACTAGCCCCTGAAATAGAGCCTTTTAAACAAGTGTGGTTTGTAAGCCACCTGCATCAGTGACTTTTTATCTAAAAGCCCAGGTATGCAGAGATCCAAATCCCACTTCAGCATAGTAAACCCCAATTTCTGGGCACAAGGACTGGAAATCTGGGTTTTTAGCAAGCACCCTAGACAATTCTTATACACACTAACAATTAAGGACAATTGTTCCAGTGTTTCAAGAACCCAACTAAAAATAGTTAAATTCTGCCCAGCTTGCTGCTGGGCAAATGGCAAATACATAAAATGCGGGCATATCAAAGAGACTCAGATGTAAGGCCATCCCACCCAGCCAGTAAACCACACCACCAAGCCCATACTTGGGAACCCAGGGTATGGGTTAGGAGGAGACAAGTGAGGTACTCACCCACGCACAAAACTTAAGGGGTAGCCAGTCAGTAATCAAGATAAATAGTACCTCAATGCAATATTTTAATAAGTCAAAATTAAAGTAAAAAATCCACGATGGACAGAGTAACACATTTTTATTTAATTTTTTTTAAGTAAGCTCTACGCCCAAAGTGGGGCCTGAACTCACGACCCCAAGATCCAGAGTCCCACGCTCTACCGACTGGGCCAGTCAGGTGCCCCAAAGTATCACATTTTTAAAATAAAGATGGGATCCGTATTAACTAAGTTTTCCTTTCGCTTCCTTCTCTAATACGGCCCCCCTGGCCCACCAGGACCGCTTTTTGCTTTCTGGGTCGGCATGCTGACCAGTCTAGCCTTCTATTGTACCTAGGGGTGAAGACTGGGACGTGAATGCCCGCCATCTCGTCCTCATGTTGCCTGCCATCCAGAAAGTCTGAGGTCAAACACCTAACTTCATTAACTGGGACACGTTGCTCCCTCCTTCAGAAATAAAAGTTGGATTGAGTTCTGTGGTCCTTAACCGAACAGAATTTTATTCCAGTGACAGGATTAACTTGCCGAAGACATAGAGGCTCCTAAGAGCCTCACCCACTTTGCTGACGCTCAATTTAAGGGACTCTCAGCAGCAATTGCAATGGCCAAAGAGGCCCCTCTGTGGGCTGTCCCTCTGCCTCAGATGCTGCTTTCTGATGGACTCTTCTGGGTGTGTAAAATTTTAAGTCCTTTATAAACATCAATGATTGGCATAATTGGTGTAATTATAGGTATCTAAAAAGCAGAAAATGCCTAGTAACAGCTTCCAATAGTTGGTTTCAGGAAACATGCAGTCACTTGTGGAGAGCCGGGCTCTGGGTATAAATGCTTCGGTAATATTACTTCCAGATGGACCAACTTGAATCAGAGATGGAACAGAGATAGAAAAGAGTTCCCTCCCCAGAGACTGAACCATGAAGGAATCAAGGGGTGGGACATGCTCTCTGAGGAGAGCCTTCCATAACCTTATGTTGAGTAGGAACAGGTTAGAGAACCACAATGGGCACCAGCCACTTATGGTAGGGACACCTAGAGATGAATAGTTTCAATTATCTTTGGTCAGGTTTATCTGTCAATGTTCCACAGTTGTTATGGTCACTGTTCATGGCAGCCAAAAAGAGAAAACAATTGGCAGTCCTAGTCTGCAAACACCTGTCTTCTTACAAGTGGGCCTGGAGGAAATGGGAATATCTTGGATTTTTCTACTCCCTAAATATTTGGGGCTAGGTTTCATCCATAAAATGCTTGTGAATTATTGAGAGGTTCTTTGAGCCAATCTTGTTAGTAATACATGTTTACATATATTAGGTAAAGGTCTATTTGGACATAATAGGTATCTGCAACGTTGGAACATTGACCATAACACCCTCCCACTCTTTTAGAGAACATGTCGGTTTGGAAGGGGAAAGGAAAATTATTGGGAGATCCCCAAGGGCCCCACTGTCCGTGAGCCTTCCAAAATGGCAACCAATTACTAACCTACAGCTAAAGATGTCTTCTCGCATTTCCTGAATGTTCTCACTTCATTTTGTCAAATTACCCACACTTTTACAAGTGGACAGCTTCATTGAACTTAATTAGCATCTTGTTTTTAAAATTAATTATGTCTAGGGCTGCCTGGGTGGCTTAGTGGGTTGGGCATCTAACTCTGGATTTCAGCTCAGGTCGTGATCCCGGGGTCAGGAGTCTGCTTGAGGATTCTCTCTCTCTCCCCCTCTTCCTCTGCCCATCCCCCCTGCACTCTCTCTCTAAAATAAATAAATCTTTTTAAAAAATAAAATAAGATGTAAACATGTCTAGTTTAAGAAACTGAGAATCACTTTAATTAAAGTTTCAATCATATTGATGTTCTTCTAATACCAACCTAAGAGTAGTCCTAATGGAAAGATACCGGGTTTTATTTTGAGGGGTCAGGGATTTTAATAACAATTTGGATAGTAATAGTTAATTTGGGAGTGTAGACCACCACTTTCTAGGATTATGTGAGAGTTGGGGGATTTGGTAAGATTAATCTAGTGAAATGGGTCAAACAGCCCCTAATGTTTCTTTGTAGTCTAAAGTTAAAAATTCTATGATCATGGGGCGCCTGGGTAGCTCAGTCAGTTAAGGGTCTGATTCTTGATCTCAGTGCAGGTCTTGATCTCAGGGTGGTGAGTTCAATCTCCTTCTTGGGCTCCATGCTGGGCATGGAGCCTACTTGAAAAAAAAAAAGTTTCTGTGATCAGTGACCCTATATTATATCCCAAAGCATGTTTTCTTTTTCATTTTTTTAAGCAAAATTTTTATGTAAAATAGATGAAAGAGGAACTGTTCTGGTTGCATGTTTATGTGTGATTTTCTTTGAGCACATCTGGTTTAAGGAAAAAGAAAGGGAGTAGTGAGTTTTGGGCTTCATGAGGACCAGATGGAAGGGATGAATGCCCTTTCTTACATGTAAAGGTTATGCCCATCCCAAAATATCTTTTACCAATTTGCCACACAGATGTCCCACCAGTATAGTGTGATAAGATTGGCATCATGGGGCAAGAAGAAAACAAAACAGAGTGTCTAATGTCATTGTGGGTGGTATGAATCCATACCTTTCTGGTCACTTCCAATTATTAAAAAGTCCATATAGGGATGCTTGGGTGGCTTAGTTGGTTAAGTGGCCAACTCTTGATTTTGGCTCAGGTCATGATCTCAGAATCCTGGGATTGAGCCCGGCACTGCGCTCTGCCCTCTGCAGAGTCTACTTGAGGATTCTCCCTCTCCCTCTGCCCCTCCCCCTGCTCGTGCTCACTCTCTTTCTAAAATAAAGATGTGAATCTTAAAAAAAAAAATGTCCGTAGAGCTTTCAGGGTGCCCGGCTGGCTCAGTCGGTAGAGCATGTGACTCTTGATCTTCGGGTCATGAGTTCAAGCCCCGTTTTGGGCATAGAGATTACTTAAAAATAAAATGTTAAAAAAAAATGACAAGTCCATAGTTTTAAAATTCACCCTCAGACTTGACTTAAATCTCCTCTCCTCTTCCCCACAGTCAATTTGAGTAGCTTGGAATGGAAAATGCTTTCTTCCCATGCCACTTCAAAACTTAGCTCCTCCAGTGTGTTGGGGGGGGGGGGGGGGGGGGGGGGGGGCGGGTGGAGCCAAGACAGGGAACAATACAAATACCCCTTTACATAACTGGCCACGGCCATCGTCCTCTGTGTCTCTGCTGGTTCCAACTCAGCTGCCTAAGCTCATGACCAATCAGAATGTCAATCCCACTTCTTACAGGCACCCTAATCCCTTGGAGAATCCCTCAGAACCTTCCCATCACTTGGCTTTGGAATGGGATGAGGTCTGCTGTGCTCCCCACCGGGTTGTCTCAAGACTCTTGGATTCTTCTTCCTTTTCTCTAGTCTTCTGCTTATTTGGACTTGGCGGGTGGGGTGAGAAGGTGAGTACTGATTACATTTGATCAATTCTACTCTGGATGATTACAGTAGGGGCTTTGGCCCCCAACACTGGGCACTCTCTTTAAGAATGTGGTATACTGGGGTGCCTGGGTGGCTCAGTTGGTTAAGCCTCTGACTTGGTCATGATCTCAGGGTCCTGGGATCGAGCCCCTTGTGGGGCTTCTGCATTCAGCAAGGAGTTGGCTTCGTGTAGTGAGGAGTCTGCTTCTCCCTCTGCCCCTCTGCCTCATGCTTGCTCTCTCTCTCTCTCTCTCAAATGAATAAATATTAAAAAAAAAAACAATGTAGTATACGTAATCCCATTGTTTGTTATCTTGAGGCCTCCATACCAACATTAAGACTACAGAGAAAAGACCTAGTATACTAAATAGATAAAAACCAAACTGTTTTGAGTGAGAATGGTGTGGATGGTGGAGAAGGAAGGGTAGATGCTCAGTTGTCCTTGGGCTTACTCTCCCGGAATACAGAGAGGACAAAGAAAGGACATAAGAGGAAGTATGAAGGCTTTCAGACCTCAGTAGCAAAGGCAGTAATAGAATGGTGGGATAACTAGACAAGCAAAATTCTGTTTTAAAAGGGAATTTGAGGATAATACATGGAAAAAATAATCAAGAGTTTGGTATTGGGGGGGGCGCCTGGGTGGCTCAGATGGTTAAGCTCAGGTCGTGATCTCCGGGTCCTGGGATGGACGTTGGGCTCCCAGCTCAGCGGGGAGCCTGCTTCTCCCTCTGCCTCTCCCCCTGCTTGTGCTCCGTCTCTCTCCCTGTCAAATGAATAAATAAAATCTTAAAAACAAACAAACAAAAAAATGAGTTTGGTATTGGGAGAAAGTTAAGACACAGTCAAGACACAGCATACCTGATCAGTATTAATATCCATACCTTCTTGACACAAAATTAGGCAACCAATTAACGGTGCTCACTAGAGCCAAGGACTTTAAATTCTATTTCTTCCAGAACTTTCATGAAATTTCTAGTTCCCTTATAGTCATGTGTTTCTTTGAAATAGAGCCCCGTGATTTCAGGTTACTTGAGTGAGCCTCTGTTTCTTGCAAACACAGAGCCTAAGGAGAGTAAAGCCCAGAACACAGTAATGAGAACCAGCCTGGCGAGTTTTAATGGAAGAAGAAAAAGATCAAGAGAGCTGATTTTGATAGTGCCTCAGTCCCACACATTGGCACCATGGGGTGGTGAATATAGCAAGGCTATTTCTGTGATCGTTGTGTTTTTTAAATCACGTATGTGATCAGAGACTTGTGATAGAAACATCATCTCAGAATGATTTCCAGATATTCCTGTTTATGCATGACAATCATCTATCTACCCTCTCTGGGGGTGGGGGAAAGGATTGTTTTCAAAGTTTGGTTACATTTTTATTTTTTGAGTTGTTTTAATTTTTAATCTTAGTTCACTTAGACCTATCAGTGATTTTTTTTTTTTTTTTTATCATCGCCAACACCCACTTCACACCTAACCAGTTCCAGGATGGGAAACCCGTCAGAAGCCTATGTTTCTGGCACTAACACCTAGCAGTTCCCCTTCTGAGAGCTACTCAAGAAAGACTTCCCCACGTTGGCACAAATACATTGTTATAACAATAAAAATTGGAGATCCTCCTAACCAATGTTTTTTAATCTACTTGACCACAAGGTATGTGTTCACAGCACACCTATTAACATTTTGACAGATTATTTGGGAATAGTCTTTGGGTGACCCTATTTGGGAAATGCAAAGTACTTTTCACCTCTGGCAAAACCTTCCCCCCCTCCAACTTTTGGATTCATTGGGTGCTCACCCCAGACCTAAATTAAAACTGTTAGCAAGTCCTCAAATGTATTTAGCATCTCTCCTTTCAAAGATAGGCTTCTGGACCGACTCAGGCCAGCGGGGAGGAACAAAGTGCAATGTGTTTTTAGACCAACATCCCACAACTTCGCAGGAACTTCAAATAAATTATTCAGTGTCTCAGGGGCTTGGCAAACAAGAGAGATAAAAGGGCCACATCGGGAGTGTGGGAAAGGAGAGGGAGAAAGCAGAGGCCAGGATGGAGGTCAGGAGTTCCAGAGGAGGTATTTTCACAGGTTTTAGGTGTTGGAGCTGGGGAAGTTAGGACAAGCACTGGTAAGAAAGTGGCAATTAACCACATATGCAACTGGAGCTAATTGATTGTTAAACAAGGCTTGGCTGCTTAGCTCCTAGAAAAGCAGTTACATGCACCATACCCTTCAGCCAATCATCAGGCTACACAGTTGGGCATTCACTATCTGGAGCGCGAATGGAGCAGAATAGTGTTTTCATTTGCCTCCTGTCTTTCAACTGCAGAGTGTGTCAGGAAACAGCACGTTTGTTACGTGTTTAAAAACTAGTCCACAGAATTATTTCTGGGGGAAGATATCTAAGGAACCAAGCAGGCTCAATGACGATATTTCATTTGGTTCTTCTGTTACGGCCTACCCTTGAAAAAAAAAAAACAACGACCCACCTCAAACGGAATATCATTTGCATGTCTTACGTGTGTGCAAAGCAATTTTGTGTCCTGGTGCACAAATGAGCTAGTGTTGTCCTTCGACAAAAATCTACAGGGTAGAGGAGGGCCCTAGGTGAATCTCCCTGCCGTGACCTGACTTCGGCCTGGCGAGTTTGGCCGTCCTCCATAAACCAACGGCCCCGGATGGAAAGTGTCAGAAGAAAACAAAATGGGTGAACTTTATTATCACCTGCACCCCCTGACATAGACGCAGGGAGGTGCATTGTTAACAGAGGCACACCCCGAAATGCAGCAGCCTGGTCCAACAGGCCCCAGGGAAATACCGCTTGGTGATGTGAGGCTTTTTTTTTCCCTTCTTCTTCAACACTGAGAAGGAAAACAACACATGCAGGAAACCATAAAACCCTTCAAGTTAACTGTAGCCAACGGTCAATCTCATTAGGATATAATAGGTAGCTTGTAGCCCTCTCTATAAAGGCTGAATGCGTTCCTCTGAATAATTTCCCATTTTCTCACTTGCTGGAATCTCTCTGCATTTGAGGCAACCAAACAGAAGTTTCGCTCTCTGTATTTCTACCGCTCTCTTCTCTGTCGCAGTTACTTCTTCCAACCTGTCTCCGAGTTCATCTTTTATCTGAGCCATTTGTTGAATTGGAATATATACAAATATTCAACCTAGCTCATCACTTAATCTTGCTCTTGCAAAGAGGATGGTAGGAGGGCATCCTTGGGAAGTGGATCGCAAGTTGGGGGGCTGACAGAATCCTGGCCCACAGGCCTAAGGCCTTGGCTAAAGTCCGTTTCTTGGTTACTGAAGACATCTAGTACGGAAATCAGAACTTGGCTCAAGAAGGAGTTTCTCTGCCCTTTCTCTCACTTCTGACCTCCTGACCTCAGACCAGTCACTGAGCCACTCTGAACTCAATTTCTCCATGTAAACGAAAGGGAGTAATAATCCCTTGCTACATACTTACTGGGAGAAGATGCTAAGATACCATGGGGGGGCAGGGATTCTCAAACTTAGGGAACACTGGAAATATATGGGGGGGTTAATTAGGGCCCCACTTGAGTCTGATAATCTTTATAACCTCTGCTCTTAACAAGAATGTCCAGATAATTCTGATGTCGGGGTTCATGGACCAGACTGGAAGACACGGATTCTGGGGCACTTATTTTTAAGAACTTAGGATCTTAGGCAGGCTAAAACCATCTTGTGAAGAGCCTTAAGGGGCAGCATGTGAATTTTGCATTCTCTCCTGGACAGAGAGGAATCTGGTAGATTTTTAGCAGAGTCTGAAACACCATGCACCCCCTCTCCACTTTAGTTTTTGAAAGACAGCCTGAGTAAAGATCTAGAAACGTATATGGAGAGAATTTTCCAGGATGGACAACAGGGGTAAGGATAGACGTTAGCAAATATGGGTTAAAAAAGTAGTGCAGAGGCCTCAAATGAAAAAAAAGGGGGCATAAAACAAAACCACAAGAAAAATAAAGCATACCAACCTTCCACCTTGAGAAATCCAAATGGGTAAGATGGATTTGTATTTCTAGTATAATTCTTAAGTCTTCCTGGACACAGGGATCTTTCCAATGCCTCCATGGGATCCTTAAATTGTTCTCTAAATTTATGATTAAACATTCTGACCCTTAGCATTCCCCAAAGCACCGTTTCTAATTCATGAGTACCCTATAAATACAGGAAATACTTAGTAACTTATGTTGCCGTCCACTTCCCAACCCTTTGCTTTCACTTTCTTCAGAATCCCTGAGCGTCCCCAGCACCCCCACCCCAGTCCCCAGAGCAGTGGGAGCACAAATGCAAGAAGCCATTTTAGGCACTCAGCCTACCGTATCAGCTTACATGCTCTGTATTTTTTCTTGGCACTTACAGGTACTCAACTAGGAAGTGACACAATTTGCATCAGCAAGTCTATTACTGATTCACATTTCTGATGGAGCCAAAAGGCCCGAAGCAGTGCATTTAAGGAAAAATGGTTTGATGGTCTTAAAAGGAAATCTGAAATTTATTCTTTTCTGCTGATCCAAATGTTCTGAAAGAAAGAGCCATACTAAACTGTTTGGATTCTCAGGTTTATTACGCCTTGTACCCCGCCCCCCCCCAACACATTAGGATCCCTTCTGAGTGAGAAAACTGCTTCAGAGGAAAGTACAAAAATGTTTCTCACAGTTACTCTATCACCTGCTAGGAAGACACACACATTTAAGCCTTTATTTTTAAAGGAACATTATCAAAATTCTTCAAGAAAATATTCAAAGCATCTATCTGCCTTACATGTAAAATAAAGGGCAAATACACAGTTCCAGAAGGAGAACCCTACAAAATAAAATGTAAAAAAATGCATCACATAGGCTTCACTTATGTCAAGGCTTTGATACTTTGGATCTGAAAAAACGAAACAATCACATTATCGTAATGACAAGGAACAAAAATTAAATTTAAGCACTTTATAAAAAAAATCTCCCCCCCTCCTTCTGCAAAGGTTTTTGAAGAGACTCAAGATGCCATGTTATCTTAAGGTCTTCTTAAAAATTGAGATCTTACCATTGCAGAACACAAATGCAATTAAAACTATATTAGCAAAATACAAGAAAAAATTGGAAACTAGGAGCTATAATAATTTTAAAAAGGTGAACTTATATTGAAACACAAAGTTGTACTACTTTGGAGATAGAGATTACTGCTCTTCGTTGAACAAAAAAATGTGCGGGTTTTGTACTAGTCTCCAAAAATCTCTTCTTCTAGGATGCAGGATACTCCCTTACCTACAAGCAATCCTGATGGTTAAAGGATTATTTCCAAACACTTCTGCTCATTAACCCCTTCTCTCCAGTGCTAAAAAACCAGAAGATATAGAGCACACATCTTTAATTAAAAAACGTTTGGAAGTGAAGATGGGTTTTGTTAGTTAATGGCAATAGTTAACCCTCAAAGTAAACAGGAAATAGTGCTACTTAGCAAGTTGCAGGTTCCAAACCGAGTACTAATGGGCCTTTTTCCTCCTTGCCTACAGGTCTCAATAATACTGCTATGCCAGATGCATATAAAACGTATAAATCTCCCCTAGCTGAATGCGTGCTATTCACAGATCCAGGGGGAGGGTTGGATTTCCTCTCAGCCCTCGGGGAGCCCACTTCTCCAGCTCATCCCTATTGTTGCATTTCTCTCATATTAAGAACCCACAAAAACGGGCATGGCACAAAATGGAGATTTTTAGCACCTTGTGAGCCTTTCTGCTTCGGAGGGAAAAATTTACACAACTTTTCCATTTCGAAATTAGTGATGGCCTCCTCCTCTGCAATATGTAACAGGCGTATTTGTTCTTGATCCGTGCACGACGATGCTAGCCACCACGGGATGGTAACTACGGGCAAGTGAAGGAGAAAGCAGCTTTAGGCACAGAAGGTTAAAATACAGATCAGCCAGCCACTTTTCATCTGTAAAGAATCCTCTCCGCATTGCTCATCCCCCCACTCCTTTTTAAAATTTCAAGACAAAGGGCATTTATTTAAATGTGGCAAACTCAGAAAATTCCTAGAAAGCGTGTAGAGTTGACACATATTCAAGCTGACGCTGTCATTTCAGGGTCTGGGCTGGCCAAATCTGGCCAAGAGGAACTTGGTATTCCTCAGGAAGAAAGCACTGAACAGGCTGCCCTCGGAGAAATTACTCAGAGCTAAGGCAGATGGGGTAGCTTCTACCCGGGTGGGCCCTCCCAATCTTAGGCTCTGGGCATATAATAATGACAAAAGTCGAGATTTAGGGTTCAGTTCCAGCTGATTTTATTTCCTTCTCAAAAAAAGTTATTTACAGAAGGTATATATCAACAATCTGACAGGCAGTGAACTTGACATGATTAGCTGGCATGATTTTTTTCTTTTTTCTTTTTCTCCCCCAAAACATTGTTTTTGTGGCCTTGAATTTTAAGACAAATATTCTACACGGCATATTGCACAGGATGGATGGCAAAAAAAAGTTTAAAAACAAAAACCCTTAACGGAACTGCCTTAAAAAGGCAGAGGTCCTAGTGCCTGTCATGTTATATTAAACATACATACACACAGTCTTTTTGCTTATTATAATACAGACTTAAATGTACAAAGATGTTTTCCACTTTTTTCAATCTTTAAACACAACAGCTATAAACCTGAACACATATGCTATCATCATGCCATAAGACTAAAACAATTATATTTAGCGACAAGTAGAAAGGATTAAATAGTCAAATACAAGAATGAAAAACGCAGTACATAGTGTCGCGAACTCAAATCGGCATTTAGATAGATCCAGTGGTTTAAACGGCACGTTTTTGCTTATAAAAAAAGTGCAAAAAAGATGTGGTTTACAAGTTAAAGCTACAGGATCCCTTTTTGCTGTAAATGCACCAGCTTTAAAGCCTCTGGACAGAACGGTGTTTTATCTAAAAAATTTGTCTTTTCTTAAAAGCCTAACAGTGTTTGGCTAATTCTCCTCCCCTTTTTGTAAGACTGGGGTCGAAGGGTGGACACTGGTGGCAGGTTAAGGGATACTGTCACTTTAAGAAGCCTGCAGATTGAAGTGTAAACATGGAGAAATTAGGGGCTGATTCTTTAAACTGTGTGAGATATTAACCAGCCGCCCTATTATAAAATCAGGAAATCCAAACAGCGATTTACACCGATTAACACCCCCTTTATATATTTTTTACAAAAATACACTGAGAAAATAATCAAACGTTTTCATCTCTCTTGTCTTTTTTTGTTTTTTAAAAGTGTCAAAAGTCTACATTTAAATATAAAAAATTAAAAGTTAAAACTCTAGCCCTTCAGTGAAGGAGACGTAAAATGGCGTGGGTAACAACAAACTACCAAAAAAAAGAAAAAGAAAGAAAGAAAAAAAAAAAGAACAAAAGAAAAAAAAGGAAGGAAGAAATAAAGGAAGTAGAAAAGAAAGAAAAGAAAGTAAACCAAAGGTTAAAATAAAAAAGGGACAAAATAAAAAAAAATGTTTGGCCAGTATAAATACGTCCACATATAAAATGGCATCTGATTACATTTACAAGGAAAAAAAAAATACGAGGATGAAGCATCGGTGAGGGAAAAAAACACGTCTTCTCATTTACACCTATAAGGAATAAACACATACACACTGAGAAAAAATTTGGTCCTGAATTGTGTTTTTTTTTTTTTCTTAAAGTCCAGCACAGATTTGAGTTGCGTTTGAATCCTTTAAAGAGTTAAGAATGAAAAAAAGCTGGTGATAATTTTGTTGTAGGAATCAAACATAGCGCCATCTATCTGCTTTTTATATTATCCTACACTATTTTAAAAACTGCTCAACAGTCTTATACAGAAATCTTTAAAAGATAGACAGGATAACATGCTATATTAACCCCACCAGTGAAATAATCCAACACCATCACGATTCCGATTTTAAGAGAAGAAAAAAACCTCTTTCCCCACCCCCCGCCCGAAACCACTCGCCCCTGCACGGCCCCCGGTACCACATCAAACAGTCCGCTCTCCTGCACGCCCGCGGGCCGCGGAGTCTCACCTCACTGATTTCGGGGGTGCGGGGTGCGGGGGCCGCCAGGACGCGCCACCTGCCCCCGAACGTGCAAATCCGTCCCAGTTCCTCCGCGGCAACCCCCGCGCCCCGCCCCGCGCCCCTCGCCGGGCTCTCCGCTTCTCCTCCTCTGGCTGCAGGGGTGGGGGTGGGGGGGCAAGCGGAAAAAAGAAAAAAAAAGGAAGGAAGGAAGAGGAAAAAGAAAGAAAGGGAAAAAGGAGGAAAAACCCAACAAAACGGGAATCCGCCAGCGTGGAGTCTCTCTGTCCTGGCACTCGAGCCTGCGCGACCCCCCAAAATATCTGCCGTCGGTCCAATTCCACGCCCGGAGCCTTCTGTCTTCTTCAGGGGGAGGGGATGGCGGGGGTGCTGAGAACTAAATCCCCAGGGGCGCGTTGGGTTTCTTTCTTTTCTTTTTTTTCCCTCCTCTCTTGACCAAGAAATGAGATAAAATAAAACAAAAACAGCAAGGGGGGGCGATGAAAAAAGGGACGAGATTCCTTCAGTCTCTAGAAAAACTACCAAGTCGGCTTCTGGCTGGGGGTGCAGCAGACAAGTCCGGAAGCTCGTTGGAAGTGGGGGGGGGGTCTCTTCGGGCAAAGGGGAGGAAACTCCAAGTAGCTTTTTTTGCCATCAACAACAACATCAAGAACAACAATAAAAGGTCGCCCCCTCGTCTCCCCGCCGCCTCCTCCGCGTCCCTGCGGCCGGGGAGGTGGGGGATGGGAGCGCGGGTCCCCCAAACGCCCCCCGCGCTCCTCTCTCTCGGCGACCGCGACGCGGCCGAAGCCGGCCCCGCTCATTTTTTTTTTCCTTTTTTTTTTCTTTTTTCCCTTTTCTCTTCCAACTCTTTCTCTGTCCACTTCTCTCTCTTCTTCTTTTTTTTACCCCCCTCTCTTGCCCCCCCGGCCCTCTCCTCCCAGCCCGCGCGCGCGCCCGTCAGTAGGTGAAGACCAGGTTGGAGATGCTGGACTCGAGCCAGTCTCCCGAGATCATCTCGCTCACCTCGGGCGTGCAGTAGTCCGGGAACTCGAAGTGCGAGCCGGAGCCGGGCTCGAAGTTAAAATCCAGGTCCCGGTCCAGCGCCGACGACGAGCTGAAACTGCCCAGGGACATGCTCTCAAAGTTTGAGCTGGGGTTCAGGTCGAGCAGGTCGTCTTCGAACTCGTCGTCGGAGGACGAGGAGCCCGACGACGAGGACGAGGACGAGTGGGACGAGGCCGACGAGGACGCGTGCGAGGGCGCGCTGGACGGCGCGGGCGAGGCGGCGCGCAGGCTGGCGTAGCTGCGGTGGTCCGCTGGCGAGCGGCCGGCGGCCGGCGACGACGCGGCGCTGCTGCGGCCGCTCAGGCTCGGCCCGTCGGGCGAACAGCCCGCGCCCCCCTCCTCGTACAGGCCCAGGGGGTCGCTGGGGTCGGCGCCCGCGCCCACGCCGCCCACGGGCGAAGAGGAGGCGCCCAGGCCGCCGAACAGGTAAACGCGCTTCACCTTCTTGTCGGCCAGGTGTTTGCCCGGGGCCGCCAGGCCGGCCGAGGCGGAGGCGGCCGTGGAGGCCGAGGCCGCCGCGCTGGGAGTCCGCGCCTTGTACAGCGAGTGGTGGTCGGCGGCGGCGGCGGCGGCGCCCAGGGGCAGCAGGGCCGCGGCCCCCGCTTGCTCGGCCGCGAAGGAGGAGGAGGCGCCCGCGGCCGCCGCCTTCCCGCCGCCGCCCGCCAGGATGAGCTTGGCGTGCGGTTTGCTGACCCCGCCGCCCGCGCCGCCCGCCACTTTGGAGCCGCAGCTCTTTTTCTGCGCGGGTTTGGAGTTGGCGCCGCCGCCGCTCGCGCCGCCGCCTCCTCCCCCCGCGTTGCCGCTCCCGCCACCGCCGCCGCCCCCATGGCCACCCCCGCCACCGACCTTGTCTCCCTTCTCCCCCGGCTTGGAGGAGGCGGCGGCCGAGGAGCCGGAGTTGGCGTTGCCGGACTTGACCTTCTTCCTGGGCCGGTACTTGTAGTCGGGGTAGTCAGCCATGTGCTTGAGGCGCAGCCGCTCCGCCTCCCGAATGAAAGGGATCTTGTCGCTGTCTTTGAGCAGCTTCCAGCGTTTGCCCAGCCGCTTGGAGATCTCGGCGTTGTGCATGTCGGGCGACTGCTCCATGATCTTGCGCCGCTCGATCTGCGACCACACCATGAAGGCGTTCATGGGCCGCTTGATGTGCCCGCTCGGCGTCTTGCACCAGCTCGGGTCGTCGGCCTTGCCGCCCGTGGAGGCGGTGGAGCCGGGCGTGGGGGAGGAGGCGATGCCCAGCTCGAGGCCCGCGCCCGAGTCCGAGCTCTCGCCGGCCAGCAGCGCTTCCGTGTTCTCGGCGTTGTTGGTTTGCTGCACCATGGCCCCGGCTCGGCGGGCGCCCACGCGCGCTCACACCCTCGCGGCGGCCGCGGCGCGATCGCCGGGCCCTCCCGGCTCCCGGGGCCAAGTACACGCCGAGCGGGAGGACGCGCGCGGCGGCCGTGCGGGCCCCTCCACTCCTGGCCGGGGCGGTGGTGGGCGCAGAGAGAAAAGTCTCCAAAAGATGCGGGGAAGGAGTACTCTGCCTCTTGCAGAGGAGTTATAGTTCCCAGGCTGGAGAGTCTCTCCCTCCCTCTGCTTCTCGCTCTCGCTCTTTCTCGCTCTCTCTCACCGCGCCGCAGTTTGCTCTGTCTCTCGGCTCTGAGTCTGGAGACCGTGTTATAAAGTGGAGAGGAGTTTCTTGAATGCTGGTTGCTGAAGCTTCCAATGCAAGTTTCTCGCCGCCTCCCAGGCAAGTCTTTTTTTTTTTTTTTCCTTCCCCTGAAGCAGTTGGTTCCAGTTCACGAGCGCTCTCAGGAGCTCAGGAAAGCGACATAGTCTCTATCACTTAGTCCCTTTCCTACAATGCAAAGCAAAAAAGGCTCTGGCTCCAGGACTCTCTGTGGGCGGAATCGGCACTAAGGAGTTTGTGCAATTATTTTGTTGCAAGGTAGGAAGCCAAAAAGCCTTCGTGCAACAGACTGGCATGAATAAATGTATGTTTCCCCCTCCCTTCTGCAAGAAGGGAGCTGGTAATGGCAGAGTTCCTCTAATGCAGACTCTTAAAGAGCGTGCAAGAACTAGAGACCCGGGAGCGAAACAGGCCTCTTCCCCGCACACAGTTTCTCTTGCTGCAGCTTAGAGCAGACCCCAATTCCGCCTCGCGCCTCTTTATCCTTTCACAGTCTTGGCCGCGGCCAATCAGCTGCTGTAACCAACGCTTCCTCGTGCCAAGCCCCTCCCCCGCGCTTCCCATTGGCTTGGAACCCGATGCAATAATAATCTCCGCGTGCAATGAGAAGCTCCAAATCTGACCTCATTCCAATTTACAGAGCAAACTTTTTAAAAGGGCTAGAAGTACAGCTGAGATTTCTGCTGCCTTTTTTTCCTTTTGCTCTGTGTGTGTGTGCGTGTGTGTGTGTGTGTGTGGTGTGTAAAGAGGATGTTAATGCATGAAATTATTAAGGGGAGAGACGGAAATGTATTCTAACCATTATGTTAGATAACAAGGGACTTGGAAGTGGGGGGAGTAAGGGTGAAATACTGTAAATGGAAGCTTTCTGCTTAAAAGCCAAGTGATTATTTTTATTAGTTCTTTTCAGTACTGGAATAAAGAATCAGCCTCTAGTGCAAAATCTGTTCCTCGGATCCTTCATAAAGCCAAGGATGTAAAAGGGGGGAAGGAAAGCCGCAACAATAAATCAATGGATATTGAAAACCATTAAGAAAGTGGTACCTAGACACCTGTCATCACAATTATTTTAACAGCTCTAGGTACAGCACAGATGTTGATGTATTGTGTAAATCCCTTCAGAGCAATTTTTGTGCTGTTTGTGGAAGGCAGAGAAGAGGAATTTTTGCAATAATTGCTTGCTCTCTTAACCAAACAGGGGTTAACTATGGTTATTTAATGATTTAAACTCCTCTATAAATCCTGGATAGCCCAAACAGAGGAGCTTTCCATTGGAACACATTACACAGTGTTCCATACTTAACTCAAGGGGAGAATTTCCGTAGAGTTTCGTATAGGATGGTAATGTCGGATAAAAGACTGGGATCATTTTTACTTTCTAAATATTTGTTTCCCCTATTTTCAACATTAAAGATTACTGCACTCTCTTTCTCCCTGCACCCAAACCCTTCTGACTTCTTTCCTTTACACATATTTTCTCCTATATATTCCTCCTATGTTACTTGAATCAAATTGAGCTAAAAGGCCAAGGTGAAGGGAAAGAAGGATGTGGTGTGACTGGTAGCAGAAGACACTGGAGCCTCTGGATTTATATTAGACCTAGATGCTAGTCCTTCTTACTGGTTTTGTACACTGCAGAGATGGTTAAGTCTCAGTTCTCCTCATCTGTGATATGGGAACACCAAGAGCTACTTTATATAGGATTGTTATGAGGGTTTGATGAGATTGATGCATTGTAAGCCCTCAGTGAATGCTGTTATCTTTCTCTTGGTAATTCAAATGCCAGAGACACTCCATCTAGTAGAAGCGGCATGTTGTTGTTCAGGAGACCCAAGTTGAGGATGGTCACTGATTTTTTTTTTTAAGTAGGCTCCACGCCCAACGTGGGGCTTGAACTCAGGACCTTGAGATCAAGAGTAGCATGCTCTACCGACCAAGCCATTTGAAAACTAATCTCAGATTATGTTATGTGAACCCTACAAGGACAACAGTGGCAATCCTGTAGTCTTAATGATTTTAAACGAAAGGAACTTTGTGAAGAGTATTGTGGAGAATTTGCCAGGTAATCAGAATACATGTTTATTTGGCCACAAAATTTACCTCTATTCCATGGTGTGAAAATTAGAGTTCTAGTAAAAATCGGTCTTTCTTAATGCCGTAATAGTAAACTGTTTTTCTACAGGCCAGGGATAGGTGGTTGGTAGGGCCAACCCAACAAAATTAAGTGAGCTTTTGATTCAGATCAAACTAGAGCTAGGCAGCAGACTTCTATTTATCTTGTCAAACTTTTAAAGTACGTACGCTAGCCAGAGGCCCAGGTTGTTGGATTTAGAATTTCACCCTTTGGAGACATCTGACTGGATCTGTAAGGATCAACCACAAGCAAGCATGTTTTTGTGAGTAAAAGCAAATAATTTTTGACCATTAACTACCCAAGTTATATACTTTTTCTTTCAGACGGTGGAACAAATCTTAAACAAAAACCCACAAGGCACCTTTTTTTGCATGTAACAAAGTTGGGTGTGTCATCATGCGTTTTATTTGCCTTGGTGTGCACACCAAAACACCCGAGCAATCCTAAATGTTATACTCTGACATAAAAATTACTCTTTAAGAGGTCTATGATTTATAAAACCAGTATCTTCACTAGAATAAAAAAAGGGAATAAATACTACATTTATTTTGGGATTTGTACCAAGTAATGATTTGAGAGTGTGGCTAGTTTGTGATAAGTCAGTCAAGGTGACTAGCAATATAATTGATTACATTTTTTAGAGCCAGTTTTGCTTCCACCACTGAAAATCATGGGGGAAAGTGGCATTTAACCAAAGCAGTCCTAGTAATTTTGTTTATGCTTAAAGCACACAGGTTATTTATTTTTAAGATTTTTATTTTTAAGTAATTGTTACACCCAAGGTGGAGCTCGAACTCGCAACCCCAAGGTCAAGAGTTGTAGGTTCCACTGACTGAGCCAGCCAGGTGCCCTGCACATAGGTTTTTTTAAAAGTAGATACTAAAAAAATAGCCACTGGCCTATTTCTGTTGTGAGATGTATTTTCTGTATTTTAACAAATCCGGTAGATTTTAAGACACACCATTGTTACATGCAACTAAGGAAGGAAAACTGCCAACGAGACATTGACATGCCCCTGGTTGTGAGACCTCTCCTTATTCCAGAGATGTTGAAAATGAAAAGGACAAGTGCTTAGAACTGAAGAAATATGGTATTAGTAATTTTCATTGGCTGTATTATAGTGTATATGAATGCTTAGACTCTTAAAGGAGGCTTGTTCTTCTGTGTGAGTACCTCTTCTCAAATGTAAGAAAATGTTTGACAAATGGCTTTTATTAAAGTCCATTTTTCTCACCAACTGAGTAAACATGTGCATGCTGGAATGTACTGGGCCTCTGAATATCAAGTAATGAGAAAAGATTTCTGTGTTCTCATTACCTAACTTCATATGCTTTGTAACCAGTTCGCCGTTACTGACATTTTTTTCCCCCAAATACCAGATATTTGGTGGCCCCTACTAAATCAGTACTCACTGTTCCCTCTGCTGGCTTTGCAGTACATGAAGAAATTCTTAATGCTACTCTTTAAGCCATATTAACAGTAAACCAAGATAATTTTGCAAAAAAAAAAAAAAAATCCTGTTTTAGAATAATAAACTAATTGTCTTTATAGGCTCTGATGTTAGACATTTCAAATTTTGAATGAAGGTAAATTATCTTATTTTCCATTAAATAATGGGATTCTGTTTGAGATGTAGTATCGGCTAATTCATTTCTTCTGCTCTCACACACCGGTACAACATAAAGTCTCACATCCATAAATGGTATGGGGTATAGATGGAAATAAGATTCTGTCCCACTGCTTAATATATTCCTGTAGCATGGGGGAGGGGACTGAAGGGAAATTAGTTTAACAAATGTCCTGGATTTGCACTGATTTGCAAGATTTTGCCTTGCCTTGGCTATAGAAACCATGACTGTGGGAGCTGGCTAACCTGACAAGTATTCAGTTCCAATGAAATAGAGGGGGTGGGGCTCCCTCCCCCCCCCCCCCCCAGTCTTTGTTACTTTAGCAGGCGGGGAAGCAGCCCTGGGAAATTTGATGTCATTGGACTTTGTCAACTGAAAGGCCCAGGGTTTTCAGTTCCACACTTGAGGGAAAAGAACCCTCCAACGGAGGCTGATTTACTTCTCAATCAAGTAGGCAAATAAAACTTCCACTTCATCCTTTTTGGGCTCATGAAGTTTTATTAGAACTGGACTTCCCTTTCAGGGTTTGTATTGAAAAATAACATATGGAAGTAACTCTTATTTACAAAATACTAAAATAGGGAGTCTGGGGCAAAATGAAATCCATGATTTATTTTTACTCTTAGAATAAGCTAAGAGGCAGGAATGTCTAATAATTTTTGCCACTTTCTCTCCCCTCCTAACCATTGAGGTAGCGCCTGGTAGGATTAAGCAAGCACTTTCTGGCAATGCCAACTCCCTTTTTCCTTTCCTTTCCATTTTCTCACGAGCACAAGCAGAAAACGAATTTCTGCCTGGGTCACGTGGATCTGAAGCACGAATTCGAGCTTTTCTGCTACTTTTCGCGAGGCCCGGGCAAGGCACCCCCACCCGGGGTCTGGGTCTGCTCCGCGGCCAGAGGGCTCCCAAGCTGCGGGGAAGCAGCCGCCAGGTGGCAGCGCTGAGCCTCCCTACGCCCGCGGGGAGACGTGGGAAAACGTGGGGATGGTTGTTAGACTTCTTTCTTCCTCCCCTCCTCCTCCTCCCGTACCCCTATCATCCTCCACTACTCTGCCTTCCTTAGGTAGCAGTTTAAACGATCAGCGGTTAATAGGGTGTGTCGGCGAATTCAGATGATTCCCCCCCCCCCCCCGTAAATCAAAGCTTAAGGCAGCCAACCGCCTACTGTTCACTTGACAGAGGCTCGCAGAGACTGGGGGAGCTAAGGCTGGCCTCCCGTTTGCACCCAGTAACTGAACCCAGGAGGTGATCAGTTCCCACGCCCGTATCATCTCGCGGCCGCAGGCACGGGTCAGAAGGCAGTTTCCCGGCCAGCCGCGCTCCGTTTTGGACAGCGGCTTTGGAGACACGGCGCGCACTGCTTAAGGACGAGCAGAGGCCACCCCTCCTCCTTAAAAAATGGTTTCCCTCGGCCGGGGACGCCGTGCTGGGCGGCGCAGGCATGGCCACTGCCCCTGCGCTAAGCTCGGCGGGACGCGGCGACGATTAATGGTGCGCAACCTCCTTCCGCCGCCGCGGCCGCGCCTCGCCTTTCGATTACAGTTACAGGGAGGAAATAAACTGGAATCGACTCAGGCGGTGCTTTTGGAGGAGTCTTTCCTACTGTAAACATGTTTCAGGCGATCCTGTCAGCAGCATTTTAACACCCGTCTTCCGCTGAGGTTTTACGACCGGGGAAGGAGCTAAAGACGCGCGCGCACACGCGCTGCCCACGGGAAGCGGTCCCCCTCCCCGCGCGCTCCCGGCCCTCCTTTGAAGTTGTGACCGGCCGGGGCTGCGGGGGGCGGAGGCGGGGGGGCGGTGGCCGCGCGCCGCTCCTCCGCCCCCGAGCCAGCCGGGCCCTCGGCGGGGGTGCCGGGTTCCGTCAGCGACCGGAACCGAGAGCCACTGGGCCCCCTCCTCTCGCGCGCCCACGACCTCCGCTGCGCACGCCGACGTGCTCTCTGCGCGCGCGCCGCGTCCGGAGCCCACGCCCCGGCTAGCGGGCGACGTGCGGGCCCCGCCTGGCATCCCCGCCCCCGTGCTTGCAGGCCGAGGCCGCGTGGAGCTTGCGCCTGCCTGCGCTTTCAGGGCGGCCGAGCAGGGCGTGCGCGCGCGGCGGGCTAGGCGAGGGGGACGCCAGAGGGCGGGGGCGGAGTTGGTTGCACCCGAATCCTCAAGGGTCCCCTCCCCAGGGACTTCGGAGGGGGCAGGAGTGCCGGTGCCCTCCCTGGCCCCTCGCCAGTGCGGGAAAGGCGGGGTGGGGGAGTCGCGGGGGCGGCGGAGGCGCCCAGGATGCCAGGCGCCCTCGCCAAGGGGTGCACCCGACGCCCCCAGTGATTCAGCCCCTGGTTTCAGGGCTGAGAGGAGGGCGCTTCAGGCAGACAGATGACTGGTAGAGGCTGCACCCCAGGCGCGGTTACTTAGAAGCATTAGGGGTTCGGCTCGCTTTGTCCCCTCTGGGTTCGTGGGTCTCTGACTTTCCGCAGGCAGCTGAGGTAGCCAGGCCTGAGAGTAAGCGTCCGGGGTGGGGGGTACCTACTCCCCGGGCGCCCCGAAACTATCCCAGCGACCCTGGCACGCGGTGTGGATGGGAGCACACCCACGGCATCCCCACCCCCAACAGCCAAGTAGGAGCAATTACAGCTGGAGCCTGGTGGGGAAAGCGGCTGATTTCACTTATGGAAAAACGCTTAAACAAGAGCAACCCTAAGCCAGCGTTAGCAAACCAGTTGACCTGCAGTTGGGGGTCTGGGGGGGAGCACACCCACGGGGTCGCCACCCCCAACACCCAAGTAGGAGCAATTACAGCTGGAG
>NC_058410.1:139549298-139663103 GCF_002201575.2 Neomonachus schauinslandi | reverse complement strand
GAGAGGACGAGAGGAGGGGGAGGAAGAAAGGCGCTCGATTGCAAAGATCGGGCGCGGGCGGGCGCGGGCGGGCGCGGGCGGGCGCGTCTGCCAGGGAGGGAAAGCCGCTGGGGAGTGGGCAGAGGCAGGCGAAGCAAATGTCAGATAAGAGAAAGAGAGGACGAGAGGAGGGGGAGGAAGAAAGGCGCTCGATTGCAAAGAGGGGAGGTGGGAAGGCACGGAGACAGCACGGGCAGCCAGTGACGCGGGTCAGAGAAGGGAGGCGGGCGCGTGGCGGGCAGCGGGAGCAGGACGCACGGGCTCCGCCAGGCACCGGCTCTCCTTGCTCCCATCCCTCCCTTCCCGGATCCCGCCGCGGCCCAACAGCGCGTGTGGCGCAGACGGAGGTGGGGGAGCTCATGGGAGGGGAGGGGTGGGGCCGGGACCAAAGAGCTCAGTGCCCAGTACCGCGCCGTACGTGCTGCACACCTGGCACCCGGGAGTCGCCATCTGCTCGGGCTAGGGGTGTGGGCTTGTTCAGAGATAAGAATACTGCCTGGCTTCGAGTCAACCGCCGCAATGAACTCCGTCAATCAACGTTTATGGTGCTCCTACTGTGTGCCGAGCGCAGCCGGGGTCCCTTCCAGCTGCTGGGCTCCGGGACTGCACCATCTGATCTGTTACACCCGCGAGCTGGAAAGGAATCCCGTGTATTGTTATAAAAGCTCACAGTTCGAACAATAATCGGGAAGGAAATTCACCATGCCAAGGCGGGTGGTTGAGACAGTTTGGGGGTCTTGGAGGAGGGGTGGGTCTGGCAAAGTAAGGTTTTGTGATTTTTGCAGTTTCCTGAAGCATGAGACCCCCCCCCACACACACACCATGTTTTGTCCCACAGTCTCACAAAGAAATAAAAATTTTTACCAATAACTATTGAAAAAATAGCTCAGTGACAGGCTGGCTAGCAGGGTCTGCAAATAACTGAAGGCTAGTCCTTAAATACTCAAACTGAATTCAGTTTCACAAATACCGGACCACAACACTGCTTCTCTACCAAGTATTTTGTAATGTAACTTTACTACCCTGAAAGAAAACTCATGGATAATAAAACCTACCTGCGCCTGATATGTTTATAAAAATCAACAAAATGGTCAAGCTACAATATAAAGGAAAAATACAAGGTATATAATTTATAATAAAACGATATACATTTCAAAGGTGCATTCGCAGACTCTTTCACTAGAGCACCCAAAATGTCTAGAATTTATAAACTTCTCCCTAGGGAGTACTACTGCCCAGGTGTGAATTATGGACTGTGGATATCAGGCAAATACTAAGTATTGGGAATACTATTGATATCCTAAATTTTTAAATTTATAGTGGATGTGGTCCATTTTTATGATAAATCAACCTGCTGGTATTTCTGCCTTTATGTGGACTTTCTCCCCCAACCTCCTCCACCCCAACCCTTGACTCTGGATTTGGTCATATGACTTGTTTGGGCCAATGGGACATTAGCAAGCGAGACCCATGCAGAGGCTTGATAAGTGCCTCCATATTGGGATTTGTACAGGTGACACTGTGAGACCTTCTTGTTGTGAAGAATCTAGTCTAGCTTACTGGAGGATGAAAGGCCCTATGGGGAAAACTGAAATGCCAGTGCAGGCATTCCAGACATGTGACCCAAGCTGTGGTGGACTTCAGTGGGATGGTCAGATGACTGCAGACACATGAATGATCCCAGATGAATCCAGCAGGAGAATCACTGATTGACAAACCCACAGAATTATGAGAACAGTAAATCGTTTTAAATCACTATGTTTTGGGGTGGCTTGTTGTGCAGTATTAGAGGACAAGGTAGTATTAACTATAATACCCTGTGATAGATGCCAAGATACGAATCCACCCAAGAAGGTTGTCTTTTTTTCTTTTTCTGAAAGACGTGATTATTTTTTTTTAAAGATTTTATTTATTTATTCATGAGAGACAGAGAGAAACAGAGGGAGAAGCAGGCTCCCAAGGAGCAAGAAGCCCGATGTGGGACTTGATCCCAGGACCCTGGGATCATGACCTGAGCCGAAGGCAGATGCTCAACCATCTGAGCCACCCAGGTGCCCAAGACATGATGATGTTTATGATTTTTTAATGGAGGTATAATTGACATATAACATTAGTTTCAGGTGTACAGCATAATGATTCGTTATTTGTGTATGTTGCAAAATGATCACAATAAGTCTAGTCATCATCTGTTGCCATACATATTTTTACCTTGTGATGGAAACTTTTAAGATTACTCTTTTTAGGGTGCCTGGGTGGCTCAGTCAGTTAAGCTTCCGACTCTTGGTTTCAGCTCAGGTCATGATCTCAGGGTCTTGAGATCAAGCTCTGTCTTGGGCTCCATGCTCAGTGGGGAGTCTGCTTCTCTCTCTCCCACTGCCTCTCCTCTCCCCACCCCGCTCACGCTCATGCTCTCTCGCTCAAATAAATAAATCTTTTTTTTTAAAAGATTTTATTTATTTATTTGACAGAGAGAGACACAGCGAGAGAGGGAACACAAGCAGGGGGAGTGGGAGAGGGAGAAGCAGGCTTCCCGCGGAGCAGGGAGCCCGATGCAGGGCTCAATCCCAGGACCCCAGGATCATGACCTGAGCCAAAGGCAGATGCTTAACGACTGAGCCCCCCAGGTGCCCCCATAATATGTATTTTTCTAATTAGAATGGAGATTATCCAAGAAGAGCTGTATTGAGGCGCTATTAGGCAATACTTATAGTGCAGTTCTTTAAAATAGCTTTTCTAGTAGGTTCAGATAGGGTTTTAACAGGGCTGGGAAGGGGTGGGAGAGGGAAATAGAAGATCACTTTGAGAAGGGGAGGTTCGAATGTAGCACTCTTAGCTAAAGGGTATGGTATGAGAGATGAGAAAAGGAAGATTTAAGGTTAAAATTTGCTGCCCTCTTTAAACACATAGCTTCAATTTCTTGAGATTGGAAAGTCCCTTATGTTAACATGCAAGATTGTATCACTAAAATTACTTTAAGGTATGATATAGCATAGCGCAGAATATAGTTTTCCTTTTTATTTTTATGCCTCAAGGGTAAAATGGAAAAAAAAAAACGACTCCTAAGGAAACTCCATGCTGTGTAATTAAAGGATATTCTTCACTAACCATCCTTTACACGTTATTTATTATGATAACCATTGCCTATCATATCCAGTAGTAAAAAAACATAGTTTCTAGATTGTTAAAATTTTAGGGATTTTTAAAAAACCAGTAATCAGAGAAAATGCTATGTCTTTGTGTAGTTTAGGTATTCCTTCCTATATTTACCTTAATAGGGTGGACTACGCTGAGGTGTAGGTATGTCCAGAAAACTCAATGACTCTACACATGAAATTCTTACTAATGCAAAGTCCACTGTGGGCTTAGAAACTCTCCAAAGTGGTTCCCCTTTCCCAGCAGTGGCTTATAGAACCAGGATGAGTGGCTCCATATCTAAATATGTGATGTCCTTGGTTGCCATGAAAGGATTAGTGGAGAGAACTCACTTTTTTTTTTTTTAAAGATTTTATTTATTTATTTGAGAGAGAGAGAATGAGAGAGAGAGAACACCTGAGAGGGGATAGGGTCAGAGGACGAAGCAGACTCCCTGCCGAGCAGGAAGCCTGATGCGGGACTCGATCCAGGGACTCCAGGATCATGACCTGAGCCGAAGGCAGTCGCTTAACCAACTGAGCCACCCAGGCGCCCGAGAACTCTCACTCTTAAATGCCTCTTCCCGGAAGTGACACATACCATCTGGGCTCGTAACCCATTGGACTTAACTAGGCACATGGCCCGGCCTGAAAGCTTGGAAATATGACTCTTCTTTGTGTCCCAGAATAGGGGAAAAATGGGTACGGGTGAACATTAGAAATCTGTGCTACATTACTTGTAGAACCGATAACCTCATCTAAATTTTCTATAAACAAATTTATTTTAAGTAAATCCTATATTCCTTTCAGCTGCATATAAAAATCAAAGTTATGCTATTCCAGAAAAAATTTTTACTGGGCTAATATTTTAGGATATTTTTCTCTGTTTTTAAAAAACCGCATTGATGGGGTGTCTGGGTGGCTCAGTCCTTTAGATGTCTGACTCTTGATTTCAGCTCAAGTCATGATCTCAGGGTTGTGAGATCGAGCCCTGCATTGGGCTCTGCACTGAGCATGCAGCCTGCCTAGGATTCTCTCTCCCTCTCCCACCCCAGCCACTTGCACTCTCACTCTCTCTCGATCTAAAAAATAAATAAATAGAAAAACACATTAAGATTAAAAAAATCATTAGAGACAAGAACATTTATGCTTCTGAATATGATATGAGAGTAGCAGACAGCTATCACAACTAGAAATGAAGAAAGATTACAGAAATCATATTAAGATTGGGGAGCTATAGAAGCATGGAAGATTAGAAGAAATAGATTTTAGAGAGAGAAGTGGCTGAGAGTGCTGGCCATTTTCTTGCCTGGGAACACTTGCTGAGTCTGGACAAAGGTTATCATAGGAAAGTAAAGGGGGAAACCAGAATTTTTTTATATCCGTGATGGATGGCATGGACAAATTAGAATCTACATGATCATCAAACAGCCATTTTCTTTCACAGGATATGTGCTGAGTGCTGGGGAGTATAAGAGGCTGAGTCACAAAGAAGGAGAGATATCAGCTGCAGACCAAGTCATGCTAGAGGAAGGGGCATGCAAAAAGATGTTTATCTATCTAACTCTATCTATCTATCATCTCCCTTTTAAAATATTTGCCACATATTGAACCTGGATGATGTGAGAAACTAAAGAACAAAGCACCAAATCTCTGAAGGCCAGAACTTTAAGGGTGGAGCAGATAGAGACAGAGACCCTCTAGTCTCTCAATCAAAACTGTAGCAAGGTCATGCTCAAGAAATAGGCTGGGCAAGAAACACAATATAAAATTTCCTAAAGTCTCTTGGTACTTAGGAGACAGAGTTCCTCTGAAGAGTAGTGTCAGGAACAAACACAAGAAGGCCTGGTCCTCAAGACATTTGAAACCACAGCTGGATTGAGTCTAACTAAATGTGTGAGCCGGTCTCAAACTAGCACCATTCTTTTTTTTTTTTTTTTCAAGATTTTATTTATTTATTTGACAGAGAGAGACACAGCGAGAGAGGGAACACAAGCAGGGGGAGTGGGAGAGGGAGACGCAGGCTTCCCGCGGAGCAGGGAGCCCGATGAGGGTCTCCATCCCAGGACCCTGGGACCATGACCTGAGCTGAAGGCAGACGCTTAATGACTGAGCCACCCAGGTGCCCCAAACTGGCACCATTCTTAGTTGGGTTGAGATGATCAGCCCCTCACCTTGTCTGCTTAATAGACAAAACCACAAACCTTTTCTGAGGGAGAAAGAGCAACAATTTCAATCTCTATAGCTTTATTATATACAGTGGTAATTATATGATACCATACTGTGAGATAAGCAAAAAATATAATTGACCAAGAGGAAAAGTGGGCAATAGAAGCAGATCACACCGATTTAGAGTTAGCAGATACGGACTTTATTATAAACATTTTTTAATAGAAGAAAACATAGAAAAAGTAGATGAAAAGATAAAGTATTTTAACAGAGAATTGGAATCTTTGAAAAAGAAACAGTTGAGAATTCTAGAAATATTAAGTACACTCTCTCAAATTAAGAAGTCATTAAAATGTTTTACATAGGACTGGAGAAAGGGAAAAGACAGCATTTGTAAATCCAAAGGCAGGTCAATAGGAAATATGCAGATGTAAGCACAGGAGAAAATAAATGGAAAGAATAAAACAGAGTCCAAGAGATGTGAGGGATAGAGACAAATGGTTTAGCATTGTGTTATTAAAGTCATATAAGAAGAGAAGTGTGAATGGGTCTGAAGTGATATTTGAAAAGATGATGACTGAGAATTTTACAAAATTGATAATATGTATGTCCCAGAATCTAGTGAACCTCAAGCAGCTTAAAAACAAAACTATCCAAAGGCACATCTTTGCAAACCCAGAAAAAAATCTTAAAAGCAAGGGGGGCAAAGACGCGTTATACTAGTATGAGAAAGAACAGATTTATGACTAACTTTTCAATGGAAACTATGGAAGTCAAAAGAATATAATTGTATCTGTAAAGTTCTGAAAGACAAATAAACTATCTAGAATTCTAACAAATGAAACTATTCTTCAAAATGTAAGGTTAGATGGAACAGAATAGAGACCCCAGAAATAAACCCATGATTCTATGGTCAGTTAATTTATGACAAAGGAGCCAAGAACATACAACAGGAAAGGACAATTTCTTCAATAAATGGCATTGGAAAAACTGGACAGCCACATGCAAAATAATGAAACTAGACACTTGTTTTACATCATACACAAAAATTAACTCGAAGTTGATTAAAGACTTGGATATGAAACCTTAAACCACAAAACTCCTAGAAGAAAACCTGGGCTATAAGCTCCTTAACATCAGTCTTGGTGATGATTACTGAATCTGACACCAAAAGCAAAGGCAACAAAAGCAAACATAAATGAGTAGAACTACATCAAACTCAAAAGCTTCTGCACAGCAAAGGAAATCATAAATTTTTAAAATGAAAAGGCAACCACTGAATGGGAGAAAATGTTTGCAAATCGTGTATCTGATAAGGGGGTAATATCCTAAATATATAAAGAACTCATGCAACTCAAGAGCAAACAAAATCAAACAAAAACAATCTGATCAAAAAATGGGCAGAGGATCTGAGTAGACATTTCTTCAAAGAAGACATACAGATGGCCAACAGGTACATTTTTTCATGCCTAACATCACTCATCATCAGGAAAATGAAAATTAAAGCCACAATGAGAAATCACCTCATGCCTGTTAGAATGACTATTATCAAAAAGAGAGGAAATAGCAAGTATTGGTAAGGATGTGGAGAAAAGGAAACCCTTGAGCACGGTCAGTGGGAATGTCAATTGGTGCAGCCACTATGGGAAAGAGTATGGAGGTCCCTCAAAAAATTAAAAATAGAGCTACCATATGTTCCAGCAATCCCACTTTTGGGTACTTATCTGAAGAAAATGAAAACGCTAATTAGGAAAAAATATATGCTCCTCTATGTTCATTGCAACATTATTGACATTACCCAAGATATGGAAACAACCTAAGTGTCCATCTATAGATGAATGGATAAAGAAGATGTGGTATATGTGTGTGTGCGTGTGTGTACACACAATAGAACCTATATACTAATCAACCATAAAAATGAATAAAATCTTGCCATTTGTGACAACATGGATGGACCATGAGGGCATTAGGTTAAGTGGAATAAGTCAGAGAATGACAAATACCATATAATCTTATTTGTGTGTGGGTTGTAAAAAACAAAACAACAAACTAACAAAAACAAGCTCATAGATATGCAGAACAGACTGGTGATTGCCAGAGGGAGATGGGTTGGGGAGTGGGCAAAATGAACGAAGGGGGTCAAAAGGTACAACTTCCAGTTATAAAATAAGTAAGTCATGGAGATGTAATATACAGCACCTAGACTATTATAATTATACTATATTGCATATTGGCAAGTTGCTAAGAGAGTAGATCTTAAAAGTCCTCATGACAAGAAAAAGATACTTGTAATTTTGTGTGGTGATGAATGTTAACTGGACTTACTGTGGTGATCATTCTGCCATGTACCCAAATATTGAATCATTATTTTGTACACCTGAAACTAATATAATGTTATATGTCAATTATATCTCAGTAAAAAATGGTTAAAAAGAAAAATAGGTCAGCAAAAGCTAGGAGATTTTGTTTCTAGCAGACACATACTAGAGAGAAAGATGAAAAGTTCTTCCGGCTACGGGAAAATAAACCCAGGTTACAAGCACAGAAGTATAGTAGGAGTGAACATATAACTGAGCCACCCAGGCGCCCCTATTTATTCATTTTTAAAGATTTTACAGGAACTCCTGTAAATTTCTTGCCCTGTTTGAGAAGGAGACTGTAATAAGTCAAGGATATATGTGCAAATTTTTATTGTAGCCACTAAACCACTAGAAGAACAATACAAATAGATATAATTAAAAGCTAACAGAGGATATAAAATAGAATATTAAAAAATATTTGATTCAGAAGTAGGCAGAGGAGGAGAAGAAAGGAACAAAGCACAGACAGAACAAATAAAAAACAAATAGCAAGATCACAGATTTACAAGCAAACCAAGTTAGTAATGACATTAAATATGAATGGACCAATCACTCCTATTAAAAGACCAAAATTGCCAAATTGGTTTTTAAGAGGACATGGCTATATGCTGTTTACAAAAGATGCATTTTAAATAGAAGAATACAGACAAAAGTCAATAGGTGAGCAAGAGCTATGCTGTAAATGCTAACCAAAAGGAAGCCAGTGTGTCTATATTAATGTGAAAGAGGCTTTAAAGTAGAAATATTCCTAGAGATAGAAACATTTCATAATAATAAGTGGGTCAACAAGAAGACAATAAAAAAGTTGACTTGTGTGCACCCAGTAACATAGCTTTAAAATATATAAAACAAACACAAAATTACTTGATTCCTAACAAAGACACCATTGCAATTCTGTGGGGGAAAGGATAGTGGGTTTATTTGGCACCAAAAATGATGCCAAGATAATTGTATATTGATGTGGTAAAAAAAAAATGAACCTTGACCATGTACAAAATGCATATACATATCATATACAAAAAATAACATCATATATCTTATTATATATCATAGTTGGAAATGTGCAGAGAAGACATAAGAGGATATCTTTATGATCTTGGAGTAGGCAAAGATTTTTTACACAGGAGACAAAAACACTGAGCATAAAAAACCCAAATACCAATAGAAGATATTGATACTACAATGAAGGATATATACCCCCCATCCCCCGTTTAAAAAATGGGCAAAACACTTGAACAGCCACCTCACAAGAGGCTATGCCAATGGCCATTAAGCATATGAAAAGATATGTCAGGGAAATACAAAATACAATGGCAGTTAGTCCCTTCTATGGACCACAAGAATGGGCCAAAATTAAAATAGTAATAGTACCAAGTGTTGACAGAAATGTGGAACTTCTGAAATTCTCACGTGTTTAGTGGGTATGTATGCTGCTACAACCAACGTGAAACATTGCCATTACTTACCAAACTAATATGTCCAGCAAACTCACCCCCAAACATATACTCAAAAGAAACAAGGATATGGACGTACATATATCTCTCGACCCAGAGGCACATACAGGAATGTTCACACCCCAAACCTGGAAACAATCCAAATATCCATTAACAGGAGAATGAATAAATATCTTATGGAATTTTCATCTGATGGAATGCGACACAGAAACGAAGGAACAGACATTACGTTGAGCAAAAAACGTTAGCAAAAAAGAGTACGTGCTGCATGATTCCATTTATTTATTTTTTATTATTCATTTTTATTTATTTATTTTTATTGATTTTTTTTTAAGATTTTATTTATTTATTGAATGAGAGAGAGAAAGCACATGAGAGGGGGGAGGGTCAGAGGGAGAAGCAGACTCCCCGCCGAGCAGGGAGCCCGATGCGGGACTCGATCCCGGGACTCCAGGATCATGACCTGAGCCGAAGGCAGTCGCTTAACGAACTGAGCCACCCAGGCGCCCCTATTTATTCATTTTTAAAGATTTTATTTATTTATTTGACACAGGGAGAGAGCACAAGCAGGGGGAGCGGCAGACAGAGGGAGAAGCAGACTCTCTGCTGAGCAGGGAGCCTGATGCGGGACTCGATCCCAGGTGCCCCACATGATTCCATTTATATGAAGCTTATAAACAGGTAAATATAATTGTAGGTGATAGAAATTAGAAAAGTGGTTATCTGTCATTGAAGGGTTGAGTGGAAATGGGCATGAGAGAACCTTCCAGAATACTTGAAATATTCAATATCTTTAAGTAATGCTTGCATGGGTATATACATATACAGAATTTTATCAAGAAGTACACTAAAGATCATGCTGTGTATGCCTTTAGTGTGTGTATAACTTAATGGGAAGATAACAATTCTGAGAAAGACAAAGAGATTTAAAGGAACCTTACTCTTCAATACTTTAAAGCAAGAGTCAGCTAACATTATCTGTAAAGGGCCAGATAACAAATATTTTAGGCTTTCAGGCCATTTTCTCTGTTATAACTATATAAATCTGCTGCTGTGCAAAAGTAGATATAGACAATATACAAATAAATGACCATGGTGTTCTAATAAACTTGATTTACAAGAAACAGTTTACCAACTCCTGCTTTAAAACATTAGCAAATTTATCACCCCACAGTTAAAATAAGTCACAAAATACAAACCCTTCCATCTGTAATATGAGATTATTGTAGTAAACTCTCTTATAGCCCAAATATAGTGTGACTGGGTTTTTTTAAGATTAAAAAAAAATTTTTTTTAAGTAATCTCTACACCCAACGTGGGGCTCGAACTCACAACCCGGAGATCAAGAGTCACACACTCCACTGACTGAGCCAGCCAGGAGCTCCAGTAGGATAGTTTTTGAAGTACTGAAAGTAAGGTGTTTGTTTGTTTTGGTAAAGATGAAAAGAGGTGCCAAGTAATCATACCAAAATAATTGTAAAATATCTCTCCCACCTGTCTCTCCTTCCTATACATTCTCCCGTCCTTCCTACTGAATCAGGAATGAATTTTCACTCAGCATTAGTTTGACAAATACTTCTGGGACCCTCATTATACAGTATGTACTGTGGCAGGAGCTAGGATAGAGTGAAAATCAAACTATATATGGTTCCTGGCCCTCAAGGAACTGTCTCGTGAGAGTCAGAAACAAGCAAATACACGAAGAAATAAGTAACTATGTAGGTGTTGTAAAGAAAAAGAAATTGGCAAGTTAGAAGGAATAGAAGGGGCATAATTTAAAGATGGAGTTGACCAAGCATTGGATGGGGTCATCCAACGTGAGGCCTAAAGAATGAACAGAATTCATCTACATGAATGGTGAGGAATATGGGGGAGCTAGGAAAAGCACATCATGCAGAGGCAATAGATGGTGCCAAGGCTGGAGAAAGGAGAGCGTAGTCCATGAAACTAGTATGCCTAGCATGCAATGAGCAAGAAGACAAGTGGCAGAGATGAAAATGAAGTGGTGGGTAGGGTCCAGACCACACAAGGTACTGGGTTATATGAAGGAGTTTAGATTTTATTCAAAATGCAGTGGGAAGTCATTTTAAGTAAGTGAATGGCATGGCCTGATTAACAATTTTTTTTAAGATTTTTAAAATTTTTAAGTAATCTCTACACCCAACGTGGGGCTAGAACTTACATCCCTGAGATCAAGAGGCACATGCTCCACCAACTGAGCCAGCCAGGCGCCCAACTTCATTAACATTTTAAAAACATCACTCTAGAATGTGAAGAATTCATGGAGAGGGCACTAAGATGGTGCACTGTGGTGACCCAGTCTAGAGATGATGATGATGATGGTTTGGGTAGGAGGAGAGAAGGAGAGAAGTGAATGGTTTGTGATATATTTGGGGGGTAAAATTGATAGAATGTAGTGATGGACTCTTTTGGGGAGATGAGGCAGAAAAAGATTTGGGATTAGGAAAGTACAAAATAATCATTTAGGGGGTGATCAGCTGACTTTACTAGAGATACATAATTAGGTTGCCAAGCAGTGTTTAGGTTGGAGACATTGACTTTTCATCTATACCAATCAGTTCAGTTGTGTTTTCTCCAGTTTGTGTGAGAACGGATAGATGGTTGGGTTCATCTCAGGTGGGGTTGGTGTGTTTGACAGGGGAGAGAGAAGCATGGCAATTGTTACAGTGTTTGCAAAGGACTTATCATACTGAGAGTGACTGTAAATATCTATGTACATAAAGAAGTAAAGGCAAGTGGGGCTGATGGGCAAAGAGAAAGCCAAGCGGCTATGGACTGGGAGTCTTAATGAGATGAAAGATGGCGGAAGAGCAGGGTGATGGATTGAATAAGTTGAAAGTAAAATAGTTTTATTAAAGAATGGGATGTCTGATTTCTGATTTTATAAGTTGCTGAGGTAGAGAGTTCAGTGAACTAGCAGCTCAGCATTTTGGATGGGTCATCCAATATACATTGATGTTGTCTAATATGATGAGAGGAGTTAAGGTGGACTGGAAGATTGGAAGTCAGGTGTTGAAATCTCAAGTGAATGAAGAGAAGTGACAGCGGATGACAGTGATGAGGAGGGAAGTGTGATTCAGCTGAATGGTATGAGTCTCAAAGGAAAGAGGATATTTACAAGAGGAAGCAGGTTCAATGCCTGCAAGTAGGCAAACATTGACCCAACTACCAAACCTGAGGTGAGAGTAAGCAGTTTCTGCTTAAGAAGCTGGGGTAGGGGAGGAGATGATGTCCTCAGACGGCCCTTGGGTTTCACTGAGGCAGAGCGGGGGAAAGGGTGTGGAGAGCAGAGGTGAAGGGCACAGGAAAGTTGGTTGAGCACAGAGCAGCATTTCCAAGGGCATAATGAAGTCCAGAGTTGGGTCACATGGGGTATGGGTGAAGTAAGCAGGTTGGGGCTGAGAGTTGACAAGATAAAGGATTTCTGGAGAGGTTTTGCAGCTGGTAAAGGATAGCTGGGAGAGGATTTACTCCTGGATGGTTCTTGGAAGAAGGTGGGCACTTAGCCTAACACTGAAGTGTGAAGTGTTTTTCAGTTTTTGTTTTTTTAAAAAAAAAACAACAAATTTGGTAACTGTTTGGGTCATTTTCCTCTTAAGGCTCTCTTTTCATTTTAAAGTTGATAATAAAAAGGCACAACAAGTTAATGAGTACTGAATTTCTGCTTGGGATGACAAAAATGTTCGAGAAATGGATGATGGTGATAGTTGCATAACACTGGGAATGTACTTCATGCCACTCAATTATACACTGAAAAAGTAGTTAAACTGGCAAATTTTATATGATGTATATTTTACCACACACACACAAAACCCCATGCAACATTTAGTAAAGGTTGTAAATGAGCAGCCTGTTGGCTAAATCTGCTCTCAGACATGTTTTGCTTGGCCTCAAACTGTTTTGGCCATCGTGTGTGTACAAAAAAATGAAATTATTTTCTAACATTTAGAATCTGGAGATTTTGTATAAAATCCCTTCTAAAACCAGGCTGCCCAGTAACTGGGGACACACATTCCTACTTGGGTACAACCAGTTGTAGCCAAGGAAGGCCTGGTCCCCCTTACACGAAGCCTGCACCCCCACCACCCACACTGTGTTCTCGTCGGCGCTGAGGTCTAAGCTCTCCTGTCCTTCAGCCTGCTGCTTGCCCTGTTGCTTCTCTTTTCACAAGTCACAGAATGGTCAAATTGTTTTAAAGCTCAGCCTCTACGAAGATGAGCAAATGAAAGGTAGACTGAGCAGGGCCTTGTGTTTTTTTTTTTTTTTAAAGATTTTATTTATTTATTTGAGAGAGAGAGAGAGTGAGAGAGAGAGTGCAAGAGGGGGTAGGGTCAGAGGGAGAAGCAGACTCCCCGCTGAGCAGGGAGCCGATGCGGGGCTCAATCCCAGGACCCTGGGATCATGACCTGAGCCGAAGGCAGTCAACCAACTGAGCCACCCAGGCGCCCAGGGCCTTGTGTTTTAAGAAAAGTGGGAGAAAACACATTTCCTAGTGGAAATGAAGCTGCGTGTTTAATGTGTAAACAAAGTACGTCCCAAGAATACAATCTGGCCAACTCTGGTTATTTTTATTACCTGCCCAACTCCTGAGGGTGGTTGTGTTTGCCTCCCTGATTTATATAAACTGTGTGTTATTTTAAGTTTTAAATAATTTGTGTAAAGCAGACAACCTAACACAATCTGAAGGTCATAGAAAATCTCTAATTGTCATCAAGTCTTTGGCTAATAAAAGTACTGCAGCGTTGAGACTTTTGAGAACATCTGTGAGACACTCATTAATTCATGGATTAAACTACTGTTCTCAATGTTTGTTCATGTGAAAACGGTGTTACATTTTCTGGTGTGTGTGTGTGAGAAAGAGAGAGGGGGGGGAGAAAGGTGTCACATATATGTCTCTTATTCATCGGCGCATAAATGCATTGTTTGTGCCAAATCAGTCAGTAGAGATTAGAACATTAAATCATTGTGTGTCAACATTGCCGTGAACAAAAAATGTTCTAGGACACAAAATGGGCACGTACTGTCACCAAAAAAGTGCACTGGGCTTCTTTTCGACAGTAAAAATATAGTAAGCACCAGATATTCTGGCACTATGATTGACTCTAGTCTAAAATACCCTAACACTTATAAATTTACATACAAGGCAGTTTGACTTTTTTTCTTTTCTTTTCTTTTTTTTTTTTTTTTTAAAGATTTTATTTATTTATTTGACAGAGAGAGACACAGCGAGAGAGGGAACACAAGCAGGGGGAATGGGAGAGGGAGAAGCAGGCTCCCCGCAGAGCAGGGAGCCCAATGCGGGACTCGATCCCAGGACCCTGGGATCATGACCTGAGCTGAAGGCAGTCGCTTAACCAACTGAGCCACCCAGGCGCCCCTCTTTTCTTTTCTTTCTTTCTTTCTTTTTTTTTAGTTCTCTTCCTTTTGGATGAACTTAACTTTTGGACATCTTTGCTTGGTAATCACAGTACACTGAATTACCGTATCGCTGGATGAGAGTTGAAAACGACACTTAATGAGGATGAGAAATGTCCAGTTTCTGCTTAGAGATGAAGGATTGCGCCAGGACCTGTCAACCACAGGCTGACATCTCTTGGTGTCCTGGGACATTAAGGAATATACCCCCAAGACCCAGGCTAAGTCATGTATAAGCATGAAGGGTGTATTCGTTGCCTAGAGCTGCTGTAACAAAATACCACAAACAGATTAGACCACAGAAATCTGTTCTCTCTCATGGTTCTGGATGCTGGAAATCTATAATCAATGTGTCAGCAAGGCCATACTCTGTCTGAAGGCTCTAGGAGAGAATCTGTTCTGTGCCTTTCTCTTTGCTTCTGGTGTCACCAGCAAACCTTGGCATCCCTTGCCTTACAAACACCACTCTAGTCTCTGCCTCCATTGCCACGTCGTGTTCTCCCTGTGTGTCTTTATCTATGTCTCTTCTCTCTTTAAAAAAAAAACAAACTTTTTTTTATTATGTTATGTTAATCACCATACATGATATCATTAGTTTTTGATGCAGTGTTTCATGATTCATTGTTTGCGTAGAACACCCAGTGCTCCATGCAGAACGTGGTCTCTTCTCTTTTTATAAAGACACCAGTCATATTGGCAAAGGGCCCACCCAAATGACCTCTTCTTGATTTCATTATGTCTGCAAAGACCCTATTTCCAAACAAGGACACACTGACAGGAACCAGGGATTAGGACTTCAGTGTATCTTTTTGGAGGACACAGTTCAACCCATAACAGAGGGACACCAACAGTGGGCAGACCGTGATCACTGAATTAACTCTTTCGTTAGACTCTGGCCCAGCCATATCCCATGACCGCCATGGCTGCCTGGCTTTTCTTCCCTTCTGCTGTGTTTCTGAGTCAGCTCCTGCTTTATCTTTCTATTCTGGCAAATTAATCAGTGTCTGTCACCTTTCATCCATTTACGCAGGTTCCTCCCTTGTAGCATGCTCTCCCCTTACCTCAAACCCTGGAAATCGAAGGCCCTGAGTGGAAGCTGGAACACCATTCCTGTGAACGTCTGCTATCAATCATTTCCCTTGTCTTTAATTCTTCCCCTACCCTGCTTAGATTTTCTGTTGTCTTCACTTACATACCTTGCAACTCTCTTGCCCGATCTTCGTTCTCGTTCACCCAACTGTTGAAACCCAGTCTTGAGTAAGTCCAACTCTTTAGTCTCGGCCACTGAGCACAGTTTACCTCGCCACCTTGCTCTCAGTTCTCTCCAGAGACGCTTCATTCTACCCACAAGCACCTTAAACTGTGGCATCACCGATTTCCCCTCACTCACACCTTTCTCTTCAATTCTTAATTCACGGAGAAAATACACAGGTACTTTTCTAATTTCATGCCATCAAATTTACAAATTAGCCTTGATGGGGACCTGCCGTGTTCTCTTTTCCACTTGTGACAAAGGAAGCTAAGTCTATCCCAGGTCAGAAGCTGCTTCCCACCCCCCCCCCCCCCCTCTCTGGATTCAATCTCTTTCTGTCCTCTAAAGATTGCTATGCCTTTCTAGCATTTCTCCTGCATCTTTATCTCCATTTCCTTCATTTGCTCTTTCCCAGCAACATTTTAAGAGTCTCTTCCATTTTCCATTAAGAAACAATCCTTCTTTTACCTGGAAGTCCTCCCTTAACTTGATATTCACCTTTGTTTTTAAAAATTCATTACAATATGCTTTATTTATGTGGTCTTTTACAGGTACTTACCTTCAGTTTTTATTCTCTCTAGCTCTTCTTTATTTCAGGTAAACTTCTTGAGTTATCTGTATTTGTGACCTACACCTACTCTCGTACATGCATTCTTAGATCCAGTGGAATCTCTTTACCTACTGTTCTGATCGTTAAAGACTTGCTTGTAGCTGAATCTAAGAACATCTTCTTGTCTTTTATTTCTCTTGCTTTCTCAGTAGCACGTGACACATTTTTTGCTTTCTACTTCTTGGCTTCCAGACACCTAGAACTTCTGGTTTTCCTTATAACTCGCTGATGTGTCTTCTCATTCTTCTCTGCTGGTTTCTCTTCCTGTCACTGCCCTATAAATATGTTTAGTGTCTGCCCTTGGCCATCTTTGTTCCTCACTCCATGCAATTTCCCATGAGATTTCTGCCACACTCATGAATTCACGTGATGACAATTTACGATCTGTAACTTTGGATTAGATTGCTCCCCACAGACTCCTATTCACATAACCAGCCATCTACTGGACAACTTCCCTCAGATGTCCTGTGGGCCCTTCGAATGCACCATGTCAAAAATTCAGCTCATCCTCTCTACTCCCCAACACCCCTCTATCTTGTGTTAACCCCTGGGTTTCCCATCTCATTGAACCCTGACCCCATTTACCCCCACCAGAGACTGGGTGTCATCTGTAGCCCATATCATTTGGGCCTTACCACTCCAGGTGCTCCTCCTAGTTTCCAGTGGCCTGTATCTGTGTGGGGTTTTTTGTTGTTTTGTTTTTTGTGAGGAAAGCAAACCTTTTAGAAAGCAATAGAAACTGTTCTGCTTTGAGCACGGTAGGCTGAAAATGTTGAGTCAATGACTCATGGGAATTGGTTTATAAATTCCCCAGCTCCCCAACCTCTTGGCTGGGATAACTCTGAGGCATTTGTTTTATATCATTTCTTTTTAAGATTTTATTTATTTCTTTGTCAGAGAGGGGGAGAGCACAAGTAGGGGAGCAGCAGACAGAGGGAGAAGCAGGCTCTCGCTGAGCAAGCAGCCCAATGTGGGGCTTGATCCCAGGATCCTGGGATCAGGACCTGAGCCCAAGGCAGACATCTAACTGACTGAGCCACCCAGGCACCCCCATTTTATATCATTTCCTAGGATTTGTCCATGAATTCATGGTACAGTTGGCTTGATAAAGCATTCTTTCCTGGCTACCTTTACTTCTCCGTATCACTTCTTCTCTTTCCTACCCATATTCTCTGTTCTCAAATGAACTACTTGCTCTTGAATCCTTGCCTTGAGGTCTGTTTCTGGAGGAAACCAAAGAAAGGTATCATCCCTCTTTCTACTCCTTTCTTTTCTTCTTCCAGTCAATTACCAAATTCTATTAATTTTACTTCACAATAGTCTTGAGAAGCTTACCACTTCTCTCCCGCCCCACTGCTGCTAGCCTGGTGTTATCTCTAGCCTGCCATCCTCTCTAGCCTGGGTCACTGCAGTGGCCTCCTACCTGCTCCCTTCAGTATTGTCCCCCTCCAATCCTTCCTCTTCCTTCCAGCAGTGATCTTTCAAATATGCAAATCTGATAAAATCAAGAAGTCAACTTTTCAGGTGTCCACTTAGAATTGAGAAGCTGTCCTCGAGAATTCCAGAGCCCTATTAAAAGGAGCACCCTGTCATTTCCCTGTTAAAGCACTTCTCACTCTGTACAGGAAGTACTTGTGCACTCAGCTATATTCTTCACCAGACCGTAGACTCTCTCAGGTTAGGAACATTGTATTTGTCTTTCTCTTCTTTTCCTTTCCTTTTCTCTCCCCATCTTTGTTATTGTTGTACTCCTAGATTGTAGCTCCATGTTATAGTTAGTCTAGCTAAAGGTTTGTCAGCTTTGTTTATCTTTACAAGAAATCAGCTCTTAATTTTTTTTTAAGATTTTTTATTTACTTATTTCACAGACAGAGACAGCAAAAGAGGGAACACAAGCAGGGGGAGTGGGAGAGAGAGAAGCAGGCTTCCCGCAGAGCAGGGAGCCCGATGCGGGGCTCAATCCCATGACCCTGGGATCATGACCTGAGCATGGCAGATGCTTAACGACTGAGCCACCCAGGTGGGTGCCCCTTAATTTTGTACATCTTTTCTATGATTTTTCTGGTCTCTATGTCATTCATTTCTGCTCTGATCTTTGTATTTTCTTCTTTCTGCTAACTTTGGGGTTTGTTCTTCTTTTCTAGTTCCTTAACGTATAAAGTTAGGTTGATTATTTGAGATCTTTCTTTTTCTTACTGTAGGTGTTTATTGCTGTAAATTTCCCTCTTAGAACTGTTTTACTGCATCTCATCAGTTTTGGTAAGTTGTGTTTCCATTTTCATGTATTTCAAGGTATTTTTGATTTCCCTTTTGATTTCTCATTTGACCCAATGTTTCCTTATTGATTTTCTGCCTGGATGATCTGTCCAGTATTGAAAGTGGTGTATTGAATTCCCCTACTAGTATTGTATTGTTTTTTATTTCTCTCTCCAGTTATATTGGTATTTCTTTCATATATTTAGGTGTTCCAGTGTTGGGTACATATATATTTACAGTTGTTATAATTGTTGCTCTTGATGAATTGATCCCTTTAATATTATATAATGACCTACTTTTGTCTTATTACAGTTTTGACTTAGAGTCTATTTTGTCTGATACAAATAGAGCTATTTCTGGTCTCTTTAGGTTTTCATTTGCATGGAATGTTTTTTTCCAACCCTTCACTTCACTTTGAACCTGTGTGTTTCCTTAAAGCAGAAGTGAGTGTCTTGTAGGCAGCAGATAGTTGGGGTCTTTTTTTTTAACCCATTTAGCCACTGTATGTCTTTTGATTGGAGAATTGAATCCATTTACATTTAATGTAATTATCAATAAGTAAGGGCTTACTAATGCCATCTTGTTGATTTTTTTCTGGCTGTTTTTGTAGTTCTTTGGAACCTTTCTTTCTTGCTGTCTTTGTGAATTGATGATTTTCCATAGTGGTATGCTTTGATTCCCTTCTGTTTACCTTTATGTATCTATTACAGGTTTTTGCTTTCTGGTTACTATGAGGTTTACATAACATCTTATCATTCTAACAGTCTATTTTTAAGCTGATAGCAACTTAAATTTTTTTTCAGTTTTATATCTTTTTTTAAAGATTTTATTTATTTATTTCACAGAAAGAGACACGGCGAGAGAGGGAACACAAGCAGGGGGAGTGGGAGAGGGAGAAGCAGGCTTCCTGTTGAGCAGGGAGCCCGATGTGGGGCTCGATCCCAGGACCCCGGGATCATGACCTGAGCCGAAGGCAGATGCTTAACAACAGCCACCCAGGCGCCCCTGCAGTTTTATATCTTTATTTGACAGCGATTAGTTCTCATCCACATTAACTGTCTGTAGATTTTTTTTTTTTAAGATTTTATTTATTTATTTGACAGAAAGAGACACGGTGAGAGAGGGAACACAAGCAGGGGGAGTGGGAGAGGGAGAAGCAGGCTTCCCGTTGAGCAGGGAGCCGATGTGGGGCTCGATCCCAGGACCCTGGGATCATGACCTGAGCCGAAGGCAGACGCCTAATGACTGAGCCACCCAGGTGCCCCTATTGTCTGTAGATTTTTGAAAATGGTTACAGGTACATAGGTAACCAAAGTATAAAGCTTGTTTGGTGAATCTTCATCCTAGTTACATTTTCTGGACAACGACACATGGATATGGTATGGACCATTCCTTATTCCTTTGGCCCAGACAGCTTTGTGGAGCCTGGTGTCAGTGTGCACATCTGGAATTCCCATCTCCTTCGTGGCACATTTCTGGATCTCTTTGAGTGCCTGATGGGGCATGCTTCTTGAAACCCACTCCATGGATGTGCTTGTGGATATTGATGGTGTATTCTCTCATCACTACCTCATTGATGGCAGAATGGCTCTTCTTCTTCTTGCCACCCTTCTTTGCAGGAGCCATTCTGCTGGGCTCAAGTTGGAGAGGAAAGATAGAAACTTAAATTTGATTGTGAGGCACCTGGGTGGCTCAGTCAGATAAGCGTCTGCCTTTGGCTCAGGTCATGATCCTGGGATCCTGGGATCCAGCCCCGAGTCGGGCTCCCTGCTCAGCAGGGATCCTGCTTCTCCCTCTCCCTCTGCTCCCCACTGCACTTGCTCTCTCTCTCTCTCTCAAATAAATAAATAAATACATCTTTAAAAAAATTAAAAAAATAAATTTGGTTGCATACAAAAACTCTACTCTTTCATTCCCCCTCATTTTTTGGTTTTGATGTCACAATTTGTATCTTTTTTATAGTGTGTATCCATTAACAAATTATTGTAGCTATAAGCTACAACAATTATAAGCTTTAATATTTTTGTGCTTTAACAGACATAAGCTTTGATACTTTTGTCCTTTCACCTTTATACTGGAATTAAGTGATTGACACACTATCATATTATAATATTAGACTATTCTGAATTTGACTGTATAGTTACCTTTACCAATGTATATTTTAATATATTTTCAGGTTATTAATTAGTGTCCTTTCATTTCAGCTTGAAGACATCTCTCAGTATTTCTTATAAGGTAGGTCTAGTGGTGATGAACTCCCTTAGCTTGTGTTTGTCTGGGAAGGTCTTTATCTCTCCTTCATATCTGAAGGACAGCTTTTCTGAGTAAAATATTCTTGATTGCCAATTTTATTTTTCATCTCCTTCTCTCCTGACCTGCAAGGCTTCTGCTGAGAAATCTCCTGACAGCCTTATGGGGGTTCCCTTGTTTATGAGGTTTGTGTGCTTGTCTTTGCTGATTTTAAAATTCTCTTTGATTTTAGATAGTTTTATTATAATCTGTCTGGGAGAAAATCTTTTTGAGTTGAATCTCTCTGGGGACCTATGAGCTTCATAAATTTGGATGTCCAAATTTCTTGCCATTTGGGAACTTCTCAGCCATTATTTCTTTAAATAATTTTTCTGCCCCTTTTCCTCCCTTCTCTTTCTGGTACTCTAGTGATCATAGATTGTTTTTCTTGATGGTGTTCTATGATTCGCATAAGCTCTCTTCACTCCTTTTTTTTTTTTTAAAGATTTTATTTATTTGAGAGCACGAGAGATAAAGAGCATGGCAGGGGAGGGGCAGAGGGAGAAGCAGACTCCCCGCCGAGCAGGAAGCTCAGTGGATGCAGGGCTCCATCCCAGGACCCTGAGATCATGACCTGAGCTGAAGGGAGAAGCTTAACCAACTAAGCCACCCAGGTGCCCCTCTGTTCACTCTTTTTCATTCTTTTTTCCTTGTTCTTCTCTGACTTGATAATTCCAAATAACCTATCTTTGACTTCACAGCTTCTCTCTTTTGCTTGACCAAGTCTGCTGTTCATGCTCTCTATTGCATTTTTCATTTTATTCATTGTATTCTTCAGCTCCAGACTTTGTCTCTCTCTCTTGTTTTGATTTCTGTGTCTCTGTTAAATGTCTCATTTTGCTTGCATATTGTTTTCTTGAGTTCATTGAATTGTCTTTCTGTGTTTTCTTGTAGCTCACTGAACTTCCTCAAAACAACTGTTTGAATTCTTTTATTGAGCAAATTGCAGATCTCCATTTCTTTAGGGTTGGTTACTGGAAAATTACTGTGTTCATTGGGTGGTGTCATGTTTCCTTGATCTTGTGTTGCTATCTTCACATTTGAAGAGGGAATCACCTGCATTCTCTACTGATTGTCAGTGGGAGAGAAATCCTTTCTGCCAGCCCTGCTAAGCATTCTAAGACTCTCTCAGACATTTTCTATGGATACATATGCTCCACACTTCTTGTTCTCTCTTGTTGGGTGGGTGATGATTTTTAAGATCGCGTTCTTTCTCCTGATCCTGCAAAGCCCAGCTGACTGCTGACAGCCTCCCATTTGCCTTCCCCAGGGCAGTGCTGAATGCTGACGTTTTTGTGCTTTTTCCCAATCCTGAAGATTTGGGCTGGCTTTCTGCACGTGCTCACTAGCTCTCTGCAAACACTTGCACTCATTGACCATGGCAGTGTGAACAAGGAGCTGGCCACAGGGTGGTGGTGGTTGGAGGGGTGGCTGAGGGTAGGCTGCAGAGTGTTGAGGGTGCCTGTAGGCCAGTTGAGGGGACGCACAGGTGAGGCATCCCCAGTGGTTCATGGTAGGGCTTCTTGATGGGGTCCAAATAACAGAATCTGCATCACTTCTGCCCTCCAAGAGCCCTGGTTGCTGTACTCCCAGCTTCTCCTGACCCTTCAGTCATGTAGCACATCTCAGTATTCTGGATGGGGCAAGAAGGAATGGGGCCTCTTTGGCAGCATCCTGCCTAGCTGGGGAGGCCAGGCACACAGGGACATGCCCCCACTTTCCCTGTGAAGAAGTCACTGGCAAACAAGCTCTCTCATTGCTGAGCTGTGCCACTGTGGGGGAGGGTGATGGGTAGAGTGAAACTGTTCTCATCCTCTTCAATGTGTCCAATCTTGGATTTTCCTCCAACAGTGTGTTGGAACTTCTCTGTTGGACTCCTGGACATCCACAAAGCACCCTCATTTCTGGGTGATGGTCAAAACTGGTAGAGTTTTTCTGGTGGGGGAAGACAGTGGAAAACTTTTGTTCCTCCGTTTCACTGTGACTGCTCCCTGCATTTCATGTTTAGTAATGCAGATTGCCACAAATATCTAAACTTTCTGGAAGAAAATAATTTTAATTCCAAGGTAATGGGCAACTATGGATTTTGGGTGGTTTGGATTCAACATTGACTCAGGTTCAGAGCCTTTGCTCCTTGGAAATACACTTAGTACTCTCCTGGAAAATGTTCGCTTTCTCTTTTCTCTATAATATTGATACACCTGTCACATTCAAGCAGGGCCCATGATTAATCTTAATGTGCAGGTGTTCCTAACTGAGGCTGGATGTTTGAATTTGCTTCATTCCATGCAGTCTGTTTTAATTTTGATTAATTGCCATCAGGAGTAATAACTCCTCAGGGCAGATCATTAGGAAGCTACAAAATCGATTATGTTTAGCTACAGGATATGTAAAACTAGTCACCACCACTGAAATGATCATAGATCTCCTTTCAGTTGCATGCACAAGGAAGACTTCGGTCATTCCAACTGGATTTCAGGAACAAATTGAAATTGAATTGGAAATGCCTTTTCATAAATAAGTTAGCTTTCAAATTTGCCTTTTTTTTTTTCCTCAATAGATTTTCCTAATTCTGACATGAAAATCACTATCCACAACCGATAGTCATGGATGGTAGGAATAAGATGCTTTAGGTTGGGGTGGGGGATGGGTTAGCCTGGTGACGGGTATTAAAGAGGGCACGTTCTGCATGGAGCACTGGGCGTTATATGCAAACAATGAATCATGGAACACTACATCAAAAACTAATGATGTGATGTATGGTGATTAACATAACATAATAATAAAAAATAAAATCTTAAAAAAAAAGATGCTTTAGGTATATGCTAGGGAACATCTCTCAGTGCGTATTTGCAATAACTAATTGACAGATCCATGAGCTTCTTTTTTTTTTTTTTAAAGATTTTATTTATTTATTTGAGAGAGAGAATGAGAGATAGCACCAGAGGGAAGAGGGTCAGAGGGAGAAGCAGACCCCCCCGCTGAGCAGGGAGCCCGATGCGGGACTCGATCCAGGGACTCCAGGATCATGACCTGAGCTGAAGGCAGTCGCTTAACCAACTGAGCCACCCAGGCGCCCGATCCATGAGCTTCTGATGTATACATAAGGAAGGACCTGGGCTTACCACTCATTCCCCACTTGAGACCAGTGCCTGTGTTGGGGCACTGACTGGTTCACTTTGTGGCTCGACGCACTAGGCTCCCAACCGCCTCTAGTGTCCTGACCACTGGTGTTTCCTCTTGGCCCACGCACACTCAACCATTTGCTCTTTCCTAACTAGAGCACAGCAGCTCCTCCCTTTGCCTATGACTCTCACTATCCCTGGCACGCTCTTACTCCGCTGTTTCATCTGGCTACCTCACACTCAGTACTGCTCTTAAATGTCACCTATTCGGGGGGGGGGGGGCTTTGTTGCATCACCCCCCTCGGGGGCTCTTCTCTGCGTCCCATTGCATCCTGGGCCATTTCTACGGAACTGCCGTCGTAGTTTCTCGTCACTGAATGTCCATCTCCTCTTCCAGATTGGGAGGTCTCTGAGAGCAAAATTCCTGTCTTGTGCCTCTGTATCCCCTAGTTCAGGGCATCCTAACCCTGTTCTGCTTCACACACCCCTTTGAGAATCTGATGAAAACTATAAACTCGCTCTCTAGATGAACAACTCTGAATTTTGCAAATAATTTCAAGGAGTTCTGGGAGCCTCTAAATCCACCCGTGGACCTTGGAAGTCCATGGACCCCTGGTTACGAAGCCCTCTACTAGCACCCGGGGACATCCAAATAGTGATCACTTAACACATGCTTACTGTGTGTCAGACATCACTCTGTGCACTTCACAGGATCCACCCCATTTATTACTCACTACCACCCTATGAGGTAGAGACTCTGATTACCCCCAGTTTAAAGATGAGGAAACAGAGGAACAGCATAGAAATAATTTGCTCACGACGATCCCTGAGCCTGCACTCCTCACTAGCCTGCTCTGTCAACCACAAGTCTGCCTTCGTCCCACCTCACTACGGTGCTGTTCATAGCACTCTAACGGGCACCGCAAGCTGTCTGCTGAATGAACCGCAGAATGAGCAATAGTATTAGATATACCAGAAACTATGAATAAGGGTAAAATCATGTGGAAGATGAGGAGGCTTAGCATTCAAATGGTTGGAACTTCCTCAGTGGACTGGATAGCATAGAACGTAAGCTACACCCAGTCTCCATTTACCTTTAAATATAGCGGCGGGGGGCGCCTGGGTGGCTCAGTCGGTTCAGTGTCTGCCTTCGGCTCCGGTTATGATCCTGGGGTCCTGGCATTGAGCCCTGCATTGGGCTCCCTGCTCAAAGGGGAGTCTGCTTTCTTCTCTCCCTCTCCCCCAGCTTGTGCTAGCTCTCTCTCAAATAAATAAATAAATAAATAAATAAATAAATAAATAAATAAATAAATAAAATATTTTTTAAAAAGTATAAGGGGTGGGAAGGTAAAGAACTTCTATTGAATATTTAATACACACCTGACCTTGAGTTTAGTACTTCCTACACAAACCATATCCTACAATAGTGGTAACAGAGCTTGGAATAAAATTGAATTTTGAGTCAGGTATTGACCTTGGGGAAGGACTGGATGGGAAAATAGAAAGTGCCGTGTTTTTTAAAGCAAGCGCTAAGAAAGCACAGTTTTTAGAAGCCAAACTGTTGGCTCCCTGTGACACTCGGAGAGTAAGTTTTAGGGCTAGACTGGAGAAGGATTAAGGAGGTAAGGGTGGGCTAAGCTTTTTCTTTCTTTTCATAAAGATAAGCCTTTGGTGTATTTTGTGATAAGGAAGAGTTTTACAATTCCAGTCTGACGTGATTAGGACCTTCACTCAAGTGTGCATCCACACGCACTTCTGCTCTGGTTCCAGGAAGGCAGGAGGGGAAGGTGGGAATGAAAGGGAAGAGAGACGCATATGTGATTATCATGTAATGATAGAGTAGAGTCTGTCAGCTCATCTAGCCTACAGTCCCTCCTGTCGTCAATGGTTTAAAAGTCAAACGTCAGGCACTGAGCTTGGGGTGGGGACCTGGCAGAAAAAAACAGTGGCAGGGAGACTTTACTTGCTCAAAGAAACTTGTCCTCTTCATTATTGTCCATGACCAATTTTAACCACACCCAGGAAAGCCTAGAAGTGAGAAAATGCTCTTAGTGTCCTTCATTCCCCCATGGTTGCTAGGGCTGATCTTACTGTGTCCTGCATATTGGATTCAGGGGATCCATCTCCAGGTGAGCCTTCAACCACTTCTAGCCTGTGTGTAGAGGGGGCTCAGGTCTTCAGAGGGCCAGTGTCTAATCTCTAATGCTCCTGGGGATGTGAATGTCCATGTCTGGTGGGAAGGACAAGGGTATGTGACATGGGTCATTGCCCAAGTTTGTGCCCTCACGGTGGATCCCCTCAATGGTCAAGGTACTTACAACTCTATCTCACAAATTGTGGGGGATATTTCTCCTATCAATTACTTTTATTGCTCTTATGCTTATCCAGATCACTGACTCTGGATATCTTGGTTTCTTAATGTCAATATATTTGGATTATGGAGGATGATATAACGAAACCAACAAACACAGGACTTTTTGGAACTAAATTTGGGAAAATTTTCTGGTTTCATTTTTTTTAATTTAATATAGAAAACAGTGTCCTAAAATGTTAGCAAGTCCTTTAAAAATATTTGGCTGGAAATGTTTTTAACTTTTTCTAACATTAGCTTGGCTTTCTTTTTAACTTTGCTGTCTTAAACTACAAGCAATCTTCTAAAGGGGGCTAAATCAAGCCAGTTTTCCACTGAGTTATAATAATGGAGACTCTAATTATCCAGGCTGCATCTCAAGTTGTGTTGTAACTCATTAAAATTCCTTTTGCCCCTTTTCAGTTGGATGCGTTTCAGCGTTCTAAATTCTCCTCTCTTCCTGTTTCAAAAATGCAGACAGTTAATAGAGTATATTCATACCTCATTTGTTTGTTAATTTGTTTTTGTAATGATCTCTTTGTCCCTTCATTTCTCTAACCCATGGCTGTACCTACATTACCAGTTAAAATGCAAATTTTCTTAGAGGCTGGCCCCTACTGTCCATAGCAAAAGAATTTTGATCTTGCAAAATGATTTGCATTTGGGTGAAGGATTCCCACCGCATGTACGAATTTGCACCTGGATGCAAATCCAGGGAGAGCGGGCTCTGTGGTGGACTTGGGGAGAGGGAGGTGGCATCTTTGGGGTGAAGGAAGGTATTACACTCTGTGAAGAACGCAACCCTGTGCTACAGAACAGGACTGAGAGTGAAGCCTTTGATTTTTGCCCTTTTGGAAGGTCTGCATAGGTGCGAAGCCATAAGATGTTGGCAAGTCCACTGCGTATTATCAGGGCAGTTGAGTTTATGTGAATCTGCCCTTTGGCTTTCAAAGATCTCTCTGGGCAGCCTGACTAGGAGAGGTTATCAGCTCCCCTGCTCTGCTTGGTGGGGGTCACTATTTAACTTGTATAAATGCTTTGTGGGAATGTGTATCTTTCGTCACCACGGACCAGATCATTCTTGTAACTAGGCACCCAAAGAAGTCTCGAAGTATTCCTCCTGGGGATGTGCAGCCTTGGAGCTGCTCATGTGAGGTTTATCTTTGCTTTTTCTAACGTTTACTATCTGGAGAGGATTATCCAGGGAACAGTTTGGCTTAGGTGTGAGGCTGATCCTTTTCATTTCTTCTCACCCAGTGAAACATAGGTTCTTTAGATTACAAACCGAATGTAATTCCATCAGGAAGAGTAGACTCCCAGAAGGAAATATCAACAGTTGAGGATTACTGAAAAATGAGATACAGTGTGTTTTTTTTCTTGGCACTTTTTTAGAGAAGAAAGGACTATAATTTACACTAGAATTCTGCTCTGTGTTTGAAGATGTGAATCGGAGACTCTTGTGGAAACCATTGCTTGCCTCAAATCAAAAGGGAAAGTGAGGCTAGAAATAACTTTTTAAAACATATCCAATGACTTGAATATTATTTTACAGGTCTGAATAAAGGGCGAGAACATGATTTCGATGACCTATGATAGCTCAGTATTTTGTTAATAATCTCATATAAAAATTAAATCAGATTGTGCATTATGTAGTCCATATTTTATTTAGTTTTACTAAACAGGGATTTTCAAGTGTGGTCACTGTTGTTAATGCACAGTGATTATACTGGTTAAGGGTTATGCACTATAAGAAGATAAAAGATACCAAAAAAAATTTTTTTTTTCTAAAGTAAGCTCTACACCCAACATAGGGCTCAAACCCCCAACCCTGAGATCAAGAGTTGCACACTTCACTGACTTAGCCAGCCAGGTGCCCCAAGAAGATAAAAAATATTTGAGCTGATTATGAATTTTTATCTAATTACATTGGTCCATTAAAAAAAAAAGACAGTGCTCATAGGTCGGTTAAATTGCAGGAGCATAACACCTAAAGTTATTGCTGGAAATTCAAGAGCTAGCTTCCTAGCATTCTCTTTGTTCGTCCTGTGGAACATGGCGTACCAAAGATCTTATTCTGCAAGTGTTTGCAAGAGTCTTTTAACAGCCCTCTCTCTAAATTCCTCCTGCAACAGTCATTCACTCTTTCGAAGAGTGACTGTATAATTTGGCCCTCGAACCCCTGGGAAGCCTTGAAGTTTCATTAAGGAGTCCTGGAATCTATATTTATACCAAGTATTATCGAGGACAGAATAAAGAATGTGCTGGAATAGATGTACTGTTTTTCGTAAGTGGCTGTTGTGATGATTAATAAATACAAAATATGCTGCCTTCATGGCAGCTTTTGATAATCTCAATCAACAGAGACTAAAACAAAATGACTAGTATTGGGTAAAAAATGGGCTCTCGTACTTGAAAAGTTTAGAAACTAGTAGAAAACAGGAGTGGAAAGTGTCACCAATATGGCAAGTTTGCATTTCAGCTCAAGTTCCTTGTGTGCCTCTGAACTCCCCATGGTCAAAGGAGTTAGTCAGTTCTCAGAATGATTCATGCTTATATAACATACTGGTAACAAAAGTGTAGAGCCTTAGGGTTTGTGGAGGAAAAAGAGGGGGGGCACATTCAAATGATCTGCTAATATGGAGTCTTTTTTTTTTTTTTTAATGCTCTCAAATTACCACATTGTGGCTAAGTAGATGACAGCGGGCTGCAGAAGTCTATAAACTCATTTTAATTGTGCTTTCAGCCCGCCAGGATCCCCTGAATCATAATTACAGAGAGGACTCCATGAAACGCACCCAGCTCTGCCCTGCTTCCCAAGCTGAGCCCCACTTGTCCTGCATCAGGATCAATGCTGGGTCACAAAAAAGGGGCTGTGAGAGCAAAGCCTGGCTGTGAGGGGTGGGGGCAGATGCAACAGAAAGAACCAGGCAAAGTTATGGAGAGAAAAGTTCCTGCTTTGTGAAAGGCAGAATCACTGGCTAGCTGAGAGAGCACTCATCAAGGAGTTCCCTCCTGTGTCTCTGACACAAACCAACCCTGCCGTCTAAATTGGAATGTTAAGGAAATAACGGAGGGGCTCCTGGCTGGTTCTGTCGGTGTGGCTCTTGATCTCGGGGCTGGGAGTTCGAGCCCCACGTCGGGTGTAAAGTTTACTTAAAAAGAAAAAATAAAATCGTAAAAACGATAAATAAAGGGCACAGGGACGAGGAGACACGTCCTTGTCAACAACCAGGAAAAGGTCCGCTTCCTCTCTGGGCAGGCAAAGAAATCCATGCCTGTTATACACGCTGCAGAAGTTTTTATTGTTTATCAATAATTACAGCTCTCTTTCATGTTTTCACACTCTGGGTCTAAGGAGGGAAGGGAATTGGGCCTGTTAACCTTCGTGTGCGACTGAGAAGCCGTTTATGGCTGGCCAGGTGCAAATGCCGTATCTCATCTCCCCGTGTCTATCATGCGACAGCTGCAGCAGGTGGACGGACTTAGGGAGCTGTTCAGTATCAAGGAAATGTTTGGGCCAGGACCGTCCCATTTCGGGGTGGTACAAGAAATCCACAGATTGTTTTCCACTTAGACGCATGACAGGTATGACTGGGGAAAAGCCATTTTTCCTGAGATCCCAACAATAGGGGGCGGGAGGGCAGAGTGACCCACCCCAAGTTCAAGGGGGCATTTGAGGCCCTTTATCAGTCTTCTTCCTATAGCTACAAAAGCCTTCAGCCTTCTGCCTTACTACCACTGGTTCTTTATGACTGTGGACAGGACACCAGGGTACTGGGAACAAAGTGTGCTCACCTGGAAAACAAACACTTTCTTTAGTCCGGCATTAATGCCCGAGGGTGTTTTAAAAGTTAATAATATAATTGGGGGTAAAGTAAAAGGAGATCCTGAAGCCAGAGTGTAAGACAGAAGGAATGTTTGCATGACTTTACTCAAACGGGGTGTGCAATGCAGCAAACACTGGGTGTGAGACTATGGGATGAGCGCGGGCCCTAGGACTTCCTGGGAGCCTGAGCTGGGACAAGGCATCCGTTGTCTGTACCACAAGCCGTTGATCACGCATGACCCCTTTTGGTTTTACAAATCTGTGCTGAATGCATACCACCTACCCAGCAGACACAGTCTCAGTGATCTAATCATGGAGACAGAGGTCAACAGAGGTGCAGCTCTTACCTATGGACACATGTTGCAAAGTAAGACATTAGTGTAAAAGCCATATATGTACATAACTCGTTACGCTTGTACACCTGAAATTACCCAGTGGTGTATGTCAGGGATAGCTCAACAAACCGGGAATAAAACAAAGTGGAGGATGCTTTGTAAAGATAGGCTGCAATGCTCTAGCTGTACCTCTGTTCCGTGTAGGTTTCTTTTCCTGCCCCCAAATATCTCGATGAGATTACATTACAGATGGCGTCTGCAGCGGGTAGGAATAGCATTTGCTAAATGTAACATAACCCTGATGGCAGAGGCTGAACCAAATAGGGGTTGTTTTCGACGCACGACAAGGACCGTGGTATCACACAGTGAAGGGCCTGCACAAGGGCATCAAGCCCCAGGCTCCTCTTCCTTCTTCTCCATCATTCTCAGGATCTGGCTTTCATTCTCATGGCTCTAGCCTCCTTAATAAACATACCTGGGCGCCCACCCCTTGCCTTGTGCTTTTACCTCATTGGCTAGAACTGTGTGTCACATGACCACCCCTAGCTGCAAGGGATGCTGGGAGACAGTGTGCTGAAATTGAGCCCATTGCTTGGGTTGAACCAGACCTAGCATCTGTCACTAGGGAGGGAGGAAGGTGGCAGGGCATGCAGGGTATGCAGTAGCAGTGGTGGGCCCAGGACTCTTGTGACGTTCACAGATCCTGCAGGCTGGAGAGGGCAATAAATACATGGAAGGATGGAGTCAGAACACAGAAGGATCTTAGGAGAATGGAACAATAAAGTGAATCTAACACGCACACAACTCAGTGGGGTTAAAGTCTTACCCCTTAGTCTAAAAAAATCAACGGTACATAGACAGGATGGGGGAAATATTTCTTAATAACCCTATAAAAATATCTACTCATTTTCATTTACCAGAAGAGTAGTAATAGCAATCAAAATAATATATTTCCTGTATGTTTACTATTAGTTATCTCCCATTTAGTTCTCAGGGTAATTCTTGGAGGGATATTTATTATTATTATTATTATTATTTAATTGAGAATTATAACTTGACCAAAATCCTATAGCTAGTAATTAGGTGGGCCAGGATTTGAACCTAATGCCAGAACCCTTATTATTTTCCTTTATATTATACTATTTCCCAAGGAAAAGTGATTTATTGTCTCAAAAAGCTAATTCAATCTTTTTTTTTTTTTTTTAAAGATTTTATTTTGGGATGCCTGGGTGGCTCAGTTCGTTAAGCGTCTGCCTTCGGCTCAGGTCATGATCCCAGGGTCCTGGGATCGAGCCCCACATCGGGCTCCTTGCTCATCAGGGAGCCTGCTTCTCCCTCTCCCTCTGCTGCTCCTCCTGCTTGTGCTCTGACAAATAAATAAATAAAATCTTACGTAATCTCTACACCCAGCATGCGGCTCAAACTCACATCCCTGAGATCAAGAGTCACATGCTCCACCGACTGAGCCAGCCGGGTGCCCCAAAAGCTAATTCAGTCTAGGACTGCATTAATAGTATCACAATATCTATGTCTGGGGAGATAACACTCTCTGTCTCTGATCAAAACATATTTGCAGCATTGCTCTTAATTCTGGAAGCCACATTCAGACAAATGGGAACTGCTAAATCCTCCTGTACCTGCACCATCTTTACTTCAGTTCCAGAGGGTAAGAAGGATGCTCAAGGCCAACACCTCCACCTTGCTCTTGGCCCTGTTCCATGTCTTTCTGGAGCTCCAACAATAGACTCTTTTGTCTCCTATACTTCTACCTTGTCACTTTTTTTTTTTAAAGATTTTATTTATTCATTTGCGAGAGAGACAGAGAGAGAACAAGCAGGAGGAGAGGCAGAGGGAGAGGGAGAAGCAGACTCCCTGCTGAGCAAGGAGCCCGGTGCGGGACTCGATCCCAGGACCCTGGGATCATGACCTGAGCCGAAGACAGACGCTTAACCATCTGAGCCACCCAGGTGCCCTCACCTTGTCACTTTCTACCAATTCTTTTTTCCTCAGCCAGTAAGTTTATTTTAAAAGTTTCCATCCTAAATAAATAGCCCTCCAAAACCACCTTTGTAGAAATACATACCTTTTAAACTATGACTTCTAATAAGTCCTTGTTAACCACACTTCTTAAAAGAAAATTTAACATATGCTTTCTCTACCTGCTCACTTCCCATTTATACCCTTTCCAATTTCCAACTATGTCGAACATCCCCAGCAATTTTAAAATACAAGTCCGTCTCTGGTGGCAGCCATCTTTATAAGTCAAAGGAGCTGACCAACGGGATGCTTGGTGGAGGCCTGTATTTTAACGGCTGCTCATTTCTCTGATATGCATCTTGAAAACATTCCTAAATCTGTTAAGAAGTCTAGTTTTCACAAATGTGTTCTCCTACTAAATCAATAGCACTTTGAATTTACTATGAAACAGCGAACCTAAACTCTACAATGATTTTGTTGGCTGTTCAATTTCTCATTATATTACGCTTCACAGAAGAAAGCTATTTCTGTTCTTTTATACTTAAATAATTTTGGTGCCTGTGACTGTATTTAACTTATGGAAACAAATGCATGTTGAGTGATAAAGTAAATGAAAAAATGGCTTTTCCATTTTTAATTATCAGTGGAATAAGCATTAGTGACATGAAGAATCTGGGAAAAGATCATCGATTGTCAGTTTGCATCTACTCCCGTAGTTTTCATTCCCTAGCACCACATCCTCTAGGGATATGGAAGAGACCTGAGTCACTTTGGCAACGGAGTTGGGAAGTAGATCATTTCACAAAGGCTTGGAAAACCACAAGTTTCATTGCAAGTATAATATAACTACATTTCTAAACTCCACCACCTACAGTTTATTAAGAACACTGGTGGTGTTGGAAAGTTCCAGTGCTGGCCAATTGTAGCTCTTAGGCCACTTCTGTATCCAGTGGATTGGAGCAAACAATATCCTTCAAGGAAAAAATCTAAAATTTCCTAAAAGTAGAAGTAAAACAGTACAGTTGACCCTTGAACAACATGGAGGCCAGCCCCGTGTGGTCAGAAATCTGCATGTAAATTTTGACTCCCTAAAAACTTAACTACTAATAGCCTACTGTTGACCAGAAGCCTTACTGATAATAGCCAATTAACACATATTTTGTGTGCTATATGTATTATATACTATATTCTTACAATAAAGTAAGCTAGAGAAAAGCATATGTTATTTAAAAAATCATAAGGAAAATACATTTACAGTACAAGACAGTAAAAAATCCACATCTAAGTGAACCCATGCGGTTCAAACCCATCTTGTTCAAAGGTCAACTGTAATTAATCTCTTATTAAACTACAAGAAATAATTTTTCTACCAGATACTTCTTTGGCTTTTTGTAGTTTCTCATTCTGGACCATTTGCAAAGCATGATTAGCCCAAGAAACTGCCAAGGGCGGGATGGAGTGAGAGGCAGGGTCCGGGAGCAATGGGGGCAGGGGGTGAGCAGCGGCATACAAGTAGATCATTCTAGATTACAGGGGGCCCCCACAATATGATGGTTTGACCACGATTTTTTTTTTTTTTGGCTTCACAATGGTGCAAAAGTGATACTCAAATCAGTAGACACTGTACTTGGAATTTTCATCTTTTCCCAGGCTAGCGATATGGGATATGATATTGCCTTGTGATGCTGGGCATTAAGCAACAAGCTTTCGCTCCCTCCCGGTCAAGCCACACGATCATGAGGGTAAACAGCCAATACGCTTACAATCATCCTGTACACACACAACCATTCCGTTTTTCACTTTCAGTACTGGATTCAGCAAATTACATCAGATATTCAACACTATTATTTATTGGCTTTTAAAGTTGACCGTCAGTGCAGTCTGTTTTAGAAGAATACACAGTGGGGCAAGTTTCTTGTGTGTTTATTAATGTGGGACTCTTTCTAGCTTCGGTACGGGCTTGCAAAATATGTCTCACATATCCCCAACTTACTCCATTTCATTCTAGTAACCAATGTGGCTGTGCTTCTTCTCCCTTTGTCTCTTTCTTTCTCATCTTACTTCAGGAATGGAAACTAATAAAGATCAGGATAAAAGTAAGAAAGTGCATGTATGTGGCATGGGGGTGGTGGGGAATCTTTGAGCCAAGAGATAGAAGTCATTGGGCAAATCACTTAGCTTCTCTCTCCCAGGCTTATTAATTTTCAGCTGAGAATGGAAACATTTTGTGAGGGTGCACACAAATGCATGTTGCATATGAACGTGTTTTTAAAAGTCTGAAGTGCTATTTAAAATCCAAAGACTAATCTAATAGTATTCTTAAAATTTTTGAGTAATTCTAGTATAGATCTTCCTCGACTTACAACCTGATAAACCATCATAACTTGAAAATATCCTAAGTCAAACATACAGTTGATACCCCTGACCTACTGGATATCATAGCTCAGCCTAGCCTACCTTAGATGTGCTCAGAACGCTTACATTAGCCTGCAGCTGAGCAAAATCGTCTAATACAAAGCCTATTTTATAATAAAGCATTGAATTTCTCATAAATTTCTTTATATAACATAGGGAAAAAAATCAAGCTTTATACTGAGTTTCTAACCTACACTTAGGGCCTACACTTTAGTATATCTTACCAAACAACAGTATTCAAAAGAGTTAAGGAAAAAGAATAACCTTAAAGTCTTCCACAGGTATAAGAAACAGTGTAGGGGAACATTCTATTAAGCATGTTTTCATGGAGGGATCAAATAGCATGCAATTATTTTGTAATTGCCTTCAGCCCCTTGCTATATAATTATTCATTTGGTTATATGTGCTTTACAAATTAGCACCCCCAAAGATCTAAAAAAAAAAAAAATTACACAGAACATGGTGATTATCCTTAGAGTTACATCGTTTCTCAAAGGGTAATTGCCATTTCATTTGCTAGGTCTGAATTCACATCATGACCTCATGGTAATCATGTACTTACAAAGTGACTTGCCTGGCTGTCGGGCCCTCAAAATATTGTGCACAGCTGAAATATGAGAAAGTGGTTGGGAACAGGTGCAGATCCAAACTGGTGAGGGCTGTGTGTTCAGATGTGCTCCAGGAGGCAGAGGGCTCACAGAAAATAGTGTTGAATGCATGTGCGTGCGTGCGTGTGTGTGCATACCCGTGCACATGTAAACATAACATCTGTGGGTTTCTCAGGTCTCCCAAAGGCTGACCAATTGATGGAGGAAAGCTTTTACCCAACCAAGAGTCATTCCCACTCCAAAAGCCACACCCATTTGTTAGATTTACTAGAAGATCAAGGAAAGAAATATAAATGTCTCACTGTCCTCTTAAAATCAAGAACAACAAAAGTAAAAACACATTGCTTGGGAGGGATAGCAGGAAAGAGACTACCTAAGGTCTTGGAACAGCACAGAGCTGCACGTTTAATATGAAGTCCGCCTTGAATGTGTAGGCATTACAAAATGATATGGTTCCTGGAGGGTGCAGAGTAAGCCGCTCCTGGAGCCCCCATTGCCATGTGCTGAAGCCAACTCCTACAGGCTTTTGAGAACTGGTTGTTAAATACCCAGGAATCTTGCAAACAGATTGTTAAACTCCTGGAATCTTGAACTCGGCCATGGTGGGAGTATTTACACCACAGAAATTGGCAAACACTACGAGCCATTCTTTTCTTCCCCAGAGAGCCAATTTACTAGCATATCACGGAGTTCAAATATCTTTAAAGGAACGCTTTGCTGAAAAGCCTGTTTTGCTAATAATTCTTATGAGACCGACTCTTAGATTTTTAACCCTTCCCTGAATGACTCCAAGATTAGTTTCTATTTTTCCCCTCCTTTCTCTTAGGCTCTTCCAAGCCACCGGAAGACTGTTACAACTGAACACACTCATCTGTAGGAATCCCCTGTTTGAATATTAGTGTTTAAGATCTGAGTTTGAACCCAGATTAGACAACGTGGGTTTGAATGCACAAGCTTGTATTTACCAGATGTGTGATCTGAACAGTACTCCTTTTCTGCTTCCGTTTTCTCATTTGTGAAAGGGACATAGTTCCTACCTCATGGAGTTGGTATGGGAATATCTTCCTCATAGGGTTGTTGCGGGAGTTAAATAAGTTATTATATGTAAAGCATTTGGAACTCTGGCCATAGAAGGCCCTATGCATGTGTTTGTTATTGACTGGGAAGGTTAGCCTGTGATTAGGCCTGGCACAAGGCAAACAATAAATGGAAATTGTGTCTATTTTTCTATCTTGCAGTTCTGTTATTATACATTGGTATTTGGGTTAAAACATCTTTTTTTCAGGGACCGGAAGGCGGATGTTTCCTGGGCCACAGCCTGGCTATTTCGAGGGTTCCTGTGTGCCAGCTGATGCCATTCTCTGGGAGTGGACCTTCAGCTCTGGAAAGGAGCAAGCCCGAAGTAGGTGGGCCACGTGGAGCCAGTGGGGACGCAGGGCTAGGAGAGCCAGGCGACCTGTCCTTTCTTAGAACCGATAGACCTTACTGCCTGTAACACTGAGTCTGTAAGAACGGCATGACATCATTCTCTAGTCCCTTGGGATTTTATGTGAACCTAGGCTACCACGGTGATAACATTGTCCCCCTTTTGCTCTTCCGTGGTTGGGCTGGGATGAGCGGAAGTTGGGTGGTTCTGCCCCACCTCTTCCAAGCTGCTTCTCTACCCTCGTCCTGTCACAGCAGTCCTGTGTTCAATAGCACTCTGACTTCAGGGAAGCCCAAAAGATGGGACAGAATCTGTAGGACCTATTCCAGGGGCATGCCAAGGCCAATGAACAGGGGAGGGGGCATCCCTCTGGCTTATAGTCCTCCAGACAGAGCCAACTTGGGATCCAGCTTGACATTCCAACCCCTTGCTCCTGTGGACTAAGTCCCCCTGAGCCTGCAGGCAAAGCCTCTGCCCCTAAAACTCAGTCTCATTAAGGGAGGAATTCTTAGCTCTGAAAAATACAGTATGTCTCGGCACATGTGCAAATTGGCCACTAGACACCACAAGGGAAAACATATTCATAAAGGGAGCTATGTGACTGCAGGGGCCAGAGGCCCCAGCATTGCATGTTTTGCGGCAACTTGGTCTTTGCCTAAACACCCTGAATACAGTGTATGCTTCTAATCTGTCTTCTCTAAGATCTCTAAAATCATGCTGAAGCCATGTCCCTCAGTAATTTCACTGTTGAATTGTGGTGCTCCCTTAGATTACAGAATGTATGCAGAAATGACACTGGCCCTTCCAGTCTCTCTTACCCACAAAAGTCAGGAACCACAGGCTAATCCTCCACTCTCCAGAATCCCAAGTTGGTTGTACAGGGTTTTGTTTTTTTTTTTTTGGTTTGGTTTTGCTCTTTGTCTGTAATCTCTTAAAAATATCCTTACCTATCTAGTGCAAATAATGTCAATCTGCTATGATGACCAACTAAATCAGAAAAGGAGAAGGAGGAAGAAGACGAAAATAACCACAGCTAATAGCCGTTGGTTGCTTAGCCGTGTGAGTGTGGGATCACCAATATACATAACCAGTGTGCACGGTATTATCATCTTTGTTTCACAGAAGAAGTTGAATCCCAGACAGCAGAATGAACCTGCCCAAGGTCACACAGATAATCAGTGGTATAGGATTAAAGACCCTGTGACTGAGAGCTTTATGCTGAACCATTATGCTTCATATTAAGCACTCTGGATTCTGGGGTTGAAATGAAAGAACACGTGATGAGAAGCTGGTATAATTAAATATATCACACCACATCGATCAGCTCTCCGCAGGGAAAACAACAACCCTGATTTTAGCGTTTGCCCATTTCTGTGGTGTAAATATTCCCACTGTGGTTGATTTCAAGCCGCCAGTAGTTTGGTAGGGTGACCAGATATGTCCAGGAGGGGGTGCTGATGCAGGGGTAGGAGATTTGGGCCCCGGGCTGTACTGCCTCTTTACTTCCATGCTGCCGTAAGCAAGACAGTCTTTCTGAGCTTCAGTTGTCTCCCTCGTCTGTAAAACAAAACGATGAAAGAATAAATTGCCTCCACGTTATTTTTTTTTTAAAGCCTTAGGAAGGGTCCATATGATGCGAGGTGACGGTTTGGAAAGTCTAGTGTGTTCTTTTAAATGTGAAAATGCGGAATTTGCGAGTCATTAAAAAGGTCACTTTTGAGAAGAAACATGATTTGAAGTTTAATGAAGTTCAATAAATACAGTCATCTAGTCTCCTTCCCACCCTTTTACCTTGTCGAGGCTCTTTTTTTTTTTTAAAGATTTTATTTATTTATTTGAGAGAGAAAGAGCAAGAGCGCACAAGCAAGGGGAGTGGGAGAGGGAGAAGCAGACTCCCTGCTGAGCAGGGAGCCTTATGTGGGCGGGGCTCAATCCCAGGACCCTGGAATAATGAATGACCTGAGCCCAAGGCAGACACCCTACTGACTGAGCCACCCAGGCGCCCCTAGGCTCTTCTTGAACTTGTTTTCCTATTGGATAAAAGTTGGAACAGAGACCATCAGAGTCACTTTGCAATTTCACCTTGGAAGTATTTGGATTTTCCAAGGCAAGAGTTCTTAAGCTAGAATATTTAATACAATTAGTTTCCTTGATAATCTTGTTTATTGTACTGCATATGCTTATAAAAGCACTGAGAAGTGATCCACAAACTTCCTAAGACTGCCAGAGAGTGTGTGGCCCCCCCCCAAAAAATAAAAAATTTTTAAAAAGTATCAAAATGGAGATTTCCAGAGAGCTTAGGAACAGATTTTTCTAGGCTGGAGAGGGCAGACTTCTAGCGAAGGTGTGGACAGCCACCACCTCACTGGCCTCATTCTGCAAAATGCAAAGAAAAATGAAACGTGTGCCTTCTATTTCTGAATACCTAAAATTAAGAGAAATGTATTAGTCATTAAATACATATAGGGTTTTGATTGACTGTCATAAAGCACATCATCCATTTTTCTAAACACACGCATACCCCTTGAGAGATCTTTGGCTACAGAGGTTTTAAGTCAGTACTTCTGTTTGAGAATTAGCATTTTTTTAGTCATTGGGAAGCATGCTATTTCAGGAGAGTCTGCGATGAGAGGAAAGCCTGATGTCCTTCTGTTGAAATTTGGGTATCTCTGGGCTTGCCTCTCTAACAGCATTCCCGCTTTCCTTCTGCAAATACCGAAGACATACCACTTGCCAGGCAGAGTGAAAGCACTGGGTGCCATCAGGATGAATGTGTGTCCTGCCCCTGCCCTCAGAGAGCTCTCAAGTCCACTGAAGAGGACACTAGGTCAACAGAAAGTCTCAACACAAGGCGGCCAGCGCTGGAAGAGAGGAAGGAACAAGGCGCTGTACGAGGGTGTGATGACCACGTGGCTGTCCCCCATCACAGATATGTGGGTGTACCGTAGCCATATAGATTTGCTCCGTTAAAAATCATTTTCTTTTTATTGACCGGTACAGAATTTTAACAGTACACGTAGGCAAATTGAAGAATTCGTTTTTATTTTTTCCTTCTGGTATTCGACTAAAATATACACAGTATGTTTAATTTCCAACTATGGGTTCACATGTTGTGAAAAGGAATACATTTCAAATCTAATCTGTAGTTCTCAATCTTGGGTATTAGGTAGAATTAATGACCTAGGTGCGCTTTTCAAAAATACCAGTGCTTGAGCCACTTTGTCTTGGTGGGCAAGGACCTGAGATAAATCATAAGCAAAGACGGCATGCCCTAGAGGGAGGGAGAGATGTTGCCAGAGTCTCTCTGGCCTGCCCCAGTGACCCGTGCTGATCACCCACATTCATGGTGCATGCTGGCTTTAGGAGGTTCCAGGCCGAGCCTTACCTACACTGTGGGGAAGGTCAGCACCACGGGCCTAGATCCACCATATGATGAAGGCCTCCTTGCCCTCGGAAATGAATTAGTACTCAAAATGCCCCAATAGATAGCCATACCCTTTTTGGAAGCTTTATTTTCCTCAAAAAATATAAGTGCCTTCAAGGAGTGATGCTAAAACTTACTGGTTATTTGTATCATTTGGGGCTCATTTCCTGGTAACAGAGTTTGAAAGAAGGTAGCAAGGTGAACTTTCTTAACTTGGATTCTCTAATGAGAGGATGAGAGAATGGGAAGGAAAGACCTATGTTGGGCCTCTCTGCAGGGAGCACCCCTCAGCATGGGCCTTTGGCTCCCTCCTACCCACCCACCGCCACAAAGTAGAATCAGTCCTTCATTTAAATACTCCTGGTCATTCTAATCTTAATACTCACAGTACCCCTAACACAGTAATTCTATAATTGCATGGATGAAGTTCTTTAATCGAGTTTTGACCTCCTGCTGGGTTTGAGTGGGATTCATGTCAAGACAACCTGATAAGAAGCAAACAGAAAAATAAAATTCATAGGACATCAATAGGAAAAAACAAAAACCCTGCTCAATCCTTACGGAATGCCTAGCATAGGCCAATGGAGCAATCCTCTCTATGCTCTTCATACCGTATGTCTGTGTCATTCTGGCTCAGAATCATAAGCACCTGTCCTCAGAGACGCTGGTCCTGGATTGTTCTGTAAGGCACTTAGCACATTCTGAGTGCTCTGTAAATGCTGAGGAGATGAGATTATCTTCAGAGGATGTCTCCTCGGAGGAAGGTGCTATGCAAATACCAGTATTGTGATTCTTCCAGCACAAATTTATAATCGACTTTCTGTTAAACACTGCAGCAAGTTAAATTAATTCCATATGATTACAGTCATTAAACAAATGCCTCGTAATGACTGCTTTCTTATTTCGGCATTCCTCAAACCACTGCGGTCATACCATATAAGGCTTTTTGCTCCATTGTCAGATTAATTGGGATGCACAACCTGCGTTTGGTAATAGAGCACGCCTGCTGCTCTCCAGCAGTCAGACCATGGTTTAAGGCTACTGCTGGACTCCTTTACCTTCGAGATTTCCCTATTGCTCTTGCCATCCCGTTAGGGTACAATTCACTAGTCCGTTACGGCAGACAAGCTTAAGGCAACTTCTACCTGTTCAAAAACAAAAACAACAAAGAAAGGAAGTGTGCTTTTTAAAAAAATCAGAACCCGGGCAGGAATGCTCCCACGTTTCTTCTTCCGATGCTGAAGCTAACGCAAACGATAGGTGGCAGAGATGACTTCAGCCTGTTTTCGCGTCCGCATGGCCACTCCAAGGATCACCTGCCATCGTTCGCAAGCAGGGCGGAAACAGTTAAGTCCCGAGGGCTGCGAGTTGAACACTGTGCCCGAGAGAAAAGCAGTGAGCGGGAGCCGTGGAGGATCGCTGCCAGGTGCGGAGGGGGGAGGCAGGCTGCCCTCCTCCAGCGCGGCTGAGCCTTCAAGGTCACCCGACCGGGTGCCACCCTGGAAACCGGCCTGACGCTGGCGAGGCCGGGCGCGGGAGCGCCGTGCGAGTCCGCTGGCTGCTGCGTCACGGCGCATGCCTTCTGCACGGCGCGAGCCCTGGCTCCTGCGGCTTCTTAGCCGTAGTGCAGCAAAGCGGGGGCACAGAGCTAGGCGCACAGCGACCGAGATGTAGAGTGTCGTTTCCCTGCCACCCCTCAGCCTTCCTTACGTGAGGAGTATCCAGCTTTGCTTCGCCAGGAGCAGAAAAGCTGTGTGGATGTGCACGTTGGCGGCGGGAGTTCGCAGCAGAGCAGGTACTGCTCGGAGCCTCGCTGGTGCCCCCCGCCCCCGGCCCCGCCGCCAGCCACTTGTGCGAACAGTCTGCGGGCTGCTCTACCTGCGGGAATAAAGGCTAGGATCAAGGAGGCGAGGCTGGCCATGGCTGGTGTGGCCCAGGCCTGTGCTGGCGACTCCACCGAACTGAAGCCAGGGGACTCTCCCAGCTCCCAGTTCAGGCTGGTCACAGGGGTCGGCGCAGGTCCCCCACCCCGCTCCTCAGCACACGGTGTAAAGGAGAAACCAGACTCACTGACCTAATTCAATCCCAGTCCTCTCTGGATGCGGGGACAGCTGTCGACTAGCAGGGACACAGCCAGCCATCAGTGGAGGATTGTTGAGTGCAGCCTGAGAGAGAATGACAGTCTGATGCCGGTCATCTGAGGGCTTCTTCTCATTTTCCTAAGTAATCGTGCTCGCTAAGTGTGCAGTTGCCTGCACGAGCCTGCCTTCGGTGCAGTCTTACCTGCTCTGGCTGGAAATCGGTGCCAGGCAAGCCTGCTTTAGTACGAGCTCCTCTCTGTGTGATGCTACGCAACTGGGATGGGTCACAGTGACAACAAAGAAAGAAGCAGGAAGCCTCACTTTATCTTCTCTTGCGATGTTAGCAGAACATAATAACTCTTCCTCGCCGTGATGCCCCCCTGCGTGTGCTTCTGGGCGTGTGCACGCGCGTGCACGCCTTGTAATTGATCTAATCGAGGAGCCTAACAGATACCATCATGGATGTGGTTTTTAATGATTTGGGGGGGGGGGAAAAAGGCAGCCCGTGGAGACGGCAGCACGTTTAGGTTATTGCCAGTTCGAAATACTTTGGTTTGTGAAGCCGAGCCCTAAGGGACAAAGCTGGTAACTGAGAAAGAGATCGTAGATAAAGAAATAAAAGTGACAAGCATGATGGAAGCTCTGCGAGTCGACTGTCAGAGCATCAGTCCGTGGATGGCAATTTCGCCAGGCTGAGATTGAATAATTCATAGATTGAAATTATCCTGCTTTCACCTTTCCATTTAAACCGGCATGATCTGAATCTCTAATAAATTTTCAAGATAAAGTAAAACGCCAATTTGAATCTGAAGAGCTTTTAAAACCAGATGCTGCATCCCTGAATCTTTCAGTATCTTTCACAATTATCCTGTGAGAACTGCACTTCATCAGGAAGCACCATTACCAGGGAGAATGACTATGATTACAATAGCAACAATAGAGTGCCACCAAATGACCTCTCGTTTACCTAATTTGCTAAGACTGTGAGTTTAGTGCCTTTGTACGTCGCCGTGTTGGCACCCATGGATCTGTCTTGCACCGGAACAAAAGTGAGGCGGTGTGTGAAATAAATACAACTCCGAAAGCCTAGCGGAGATCATTCTCCTAGGCTGCAATGCGTCTTTCCTTTGGTTTGTGTTTCTGCATTTTTGCGTTTTGTTTTGTTTTGTTTTTCCAATGCCTACACCCCAAATGCCTGTTTGGGAGAAATGGTGAGCCTGTCGTGGATTTGGGGTTGATGCCTTGATACAGGAGAGCATGGACTTGTTAATTTATCTCCCCTGTTTATTTTAATGTATACAAGCATGTGTTTACTAGAAGGGAGGAAAGATTCTGTTCTGGGAGAGTAGTTTAAAAATGCAGTCAAGATGAAGCATATGTCTTTGTTTCTCCTTCGAAACCCCTGTCTGCTTTTCAGGTTAGAGAATCCTTCAGGACATTCTAATCCTGGTGTGATGTGTTAAAAAAAAGCCTCTCAGATTGAGAAGGAGCTCAGGAGACACATCCAGTAATAACTCTGTGCAGCTTTTATTAAAAGCATGGACTTGTGATCGAGTGATTAAATGCAGTTTAGCTGGGACTTTGGTTGTGGGTATGTCTGCTGGCTCTCTAGTGCAGTCTAACCTAAAGAGGACTTTTTCGGACAGCCTGCATGGTCCATTTCAGGGTAACTGTGCCCTCCCCACCCCCCGAGAAAGTGGCATGGCTCATAAAGCCTCGCTGGAGAACAGACATTGTGCCATCATTTAAGAGCCACGGTGACTTCTGGAATTTTACTTCTCAGTAGCATGAAGACAGTATATGGGTTCCTGCTAGACAAGTGATTTAAGTTTGATTTTCTAAGGCAGGGTTTCTGAGCGATGACAGTCCTTGGGGAGGAAGGTAGGTTTGAAACATACCTTTCCAATATTGTGAATGCTTTGCTTGAGACCCTTAGCTCTGTTGTGCTTCTCAATCCATTACCTTGGCTTTTGCCCTTCTATACACCCCCAAATACCTTTGTCAGGAGGAGGTAAGTCGTATTTCCAATCATTAGGATAACTGATTATGTTCTTCTTGTCTGGTTTCGGTGGGCATATGTGTTTTGTGCTGTACTTTCTTTCCACTTATTGTTACTCTCACTACCCTCAGCATAACTAACAACTTTTTTTTCCTGTTTTTTCCTAAATATAAAGGAAATCATAGTATTTTTAAAAGTGATTTAAATATAATGTCTGTTCCCTTTAAATAAATTCATGCTTTTCAGAGGGGGAAACAGTTTTACTTAGTAAATAATTTTTTTTTTTAAATAGTAAGCAATTCACTAGATGCCAATTATGTTACTATACTATTTTCTTTAGATAGCTCACATTTCTAATACTGAACCCATTATCCTTATCTTTCAAGAAAGCGGCTTGGCTGATAGTGACAAAGGGCTTTTCACAAACCCACACTGTCTATGGGCCAGTATTTTTTTTTTTTATATTAACACATAGTCTTGATATTCTGCAAAGGATTTTCATTTCTGATATTTTAAAGCTCTTCAATAGCCATAGTTTGAGCAGGATAATCATTGAACACACTGGTTTATGTGTCTGATATTTAAGTGATACAGGCATACTAAAATTATCTAAGAACAACTGGAAATCAGACTTCTGTTCCCTTTTGGGAACTCAGAAACTAAATATATTCACTTGATAAAGATAGCCACTTTGAAGCTTGTAGTTTTATGATTCAAGTATTTATACTTTATATTCTTGGACAACGAGGGGTTTGTTTTATTTCTTTAGGATGCAAGGGCCAGTCATGTGTTAACACTATCTTGTGTTAGTGCTTGATGATATTGAAATGTAATTGTTTTGCCACAAGAAACAGGTAGAGTCCAGTAGAGCTGTTCACTAACTTAAAAACCTTCAACTCCAGTCTTTGCCTGAAATTAAATTTTCTTTCAAACGCTATTTAAATAATTGAATGTAAATATATTTATACAGAATGTAAAAAAAAAATAATTTCATTCGATAACTTTTAATCTCCTATTGGCAACTTATTCACTATGGATATATCTTACTTAGAATGCTCTAGATAAGCGTAACATAGGTTTAAAAAGTACTACAAGAATAACTACAATTGCAGGTAACTTGAAAAATAATCATCCGTGGAAGTATACTATTAGGGGTTAATTTGTGTGAATCTCAGACAATCATGGCTTAACACTATTTTGTAGTGTTCTATTTCTTTTTTTTCTGGTGGGCATGCGAAAGACAGGTACAAAGCTAGCCCCTCCCTCCTTGCTCCTAACTTCCAATCACTGCAGAGCATCAACTGCAGTTAGGAGGGGTGATTTAAAAATTAAACACCCACAAGCACACTCCTGGAATCCACCGAAATGCCTTGTGCTTGAAGACAGAATGTGGATCGTAGATACAGAGAACAGATCAATGGTTACTAGAGGGGAAGGGGGCATGGGGGCGTGGGCAAAATGGGTGTGGGGAATCGGTTATTGGCGATGGATGGGAATTAGGCTTGTGGTGGTGATCACTTTGTAGTTCACACAGATGCCAAATTATAATGTTGTATACCTGAAACTTATATAATGTTATTATATACCAATTTTACCTTAATTTAAAAAAACCAACTATATCCCACTAATAAAAAAAAGAATGTATAAATTTTGTCACTTAGTAATGGGTCTTTTCTGGACATTACTGCATTTTAGATTTCAACTCATTTTTACCGTCCGGTTTAGAGCAAAATGAAACAAAAAACTCTTCAGGGGCAATATATATTAATCTCTACTTCATATCTGTTAACTAGTTAACAAATACGTAGTGAATAGATGCATTTCACATATAATCAAATGGAATATTCATAGTTGGTGTGGGATTTCTCTAAATAATAGGTTCTGAGAACAATGGCATAGTGTATTTCCCCCTAAGTTTTCAGTGTGTAGTAATTAAATGTGCTTTTACCAAATACCAATATTTGTGCTATACTAGGGCTCCCAAGGAGAAAAATGCTGGTGGGACAAAAGAAACAGGTATACACAGGTATTCAGTGAGGCTTTCTTTTAAATGGCACCATCAAAAAGAAGTTGAAAATCTTCTGTGTACTATCTTTTTAGAGAGCCTCTTCTCTCTAGAAAGAGAATCTTTCTAACATTTTATTATGAAAATTTGCAAACATCCAGAAAAACTGAAAATGTGTAAGTACCCATATACTAAGACTCTATAAATAATACTTTACTGTACTTGCTTGGTCACATATATATCCAACTACCCATCTCCCTGTTCATCCATCAATCCATCTTATTGTTTTGATGCATCTCAAAGGAAGTTGCAGACATCAATATTCTTGACCTCTAAGGATATGCCTGCTGAAGTACTTAACTAGAATTCAATATTTGTTTGTAGAGCTTTCCTTTAAGTAAAATTTATACATGATGAAGAAATAGGGGCGCCTGGCTGGCTCAGTCCATTGAGCGTGTGACTCTTGATCTCAGGATTGTGGGTTTGAGCCCCACTTTGGGTATGGAGATGACTTTTTAATTTTTTAAAAGATTTTATTTATTTATTTGAGAGGGAGAGCACAAGCAGGGTGAGTGGCAGGCAGAGGGAAAGGGGGAAAGGGAGAAGCAGGCTCCCCACCCAGCAGGGAGCCCATCGAGGGGCTCCATCCCAGGACCCTGGGATCATGACCTGAGCCAAAGGCAGACACTTAATCGACTGAGCCACCCAGACGCCCCTTAAAGATAAAATCTTTAAAAAAAATTTATATACAATTCATCAAAGAATTTTGAAGGACAATGTACTGTTATTTCTTATGAGGCAGTAGCTCTTTCTTTAACATGATGAGTGGTTTGATCCTGTGTTTTCACTTGGGATGTACAAGCCCACATTTATGGTGGAGGGAAGTGGGCTTTTCCCAGTCTCGGTCTCCACTGCCAGTGAGCCTTCACCCACTGCACCCAAGGAACACTGGTAACTCAGCATCAATATCCTTCACTCCCAGTGTCTGTCTCTGTTCTGGGACCAGCTTTCCTTTCTCTCTCCTGCAGGCCTGTGAATGCTGACCCATGCCTCTTGAACAATCACCAACTCTTCTGTGTGGGTTCCTCTCTGCCTCTCCCTTTCCTGTCCTACTTTCCCAGTCAACTTTCTCTCTTCCACTTTCCCCCCAGCTCCTAATTTTTTTTTTCTCAGAACAAGGGAACAAATCTCTTCATTTTTCAAGTCATGCTACTGCATGCAACTTCAGGGAAATCGTTAGGGAGAGCAAAAATAAGGAGTCAAAGAATCACAAGAACTCTTAAAAGGATTAGCTTCTCTTGGTCTTAATAAAAATGAGTGGGGGTGCCTGGGTGGCTCAGTCGTTAAGCGTCTGCCTTCGGCTCAGGTCATGATCTCAGGGTCCTGGGATTGAGCCCCGCATAGGGCTCCCTGCTCGGCGGGAAGCCTGCTTCTCCCTCTCCCACTCCCTCTGCTTGTGTTATCTCTCTTGCTGTGTCTCTCCCTGTCAAATAAATTAAAAAATCTTAAAAAAATAAAATAAAAATGAGTGAAGGATTGCCCTCTCAAGACCTCTTCATGACGTCATCTCTTGGATCCAGTCTTGTGGATGAGATTTATCCATTCTTCTCTTAACTGAACCCTAGACCAAGCTTCTCTAAGATTTGCGTTGGTATAGCTCCCAGGAATGAAGACAACAGTCTTTATGCTTCCAAGATCTGCCAAATGTCCGGTCACTAGTTCTGGTCCATAGCACTTCCTTTCAGTAGCCGTATGAGGCCTCAAGTTATGTCCTTGGCCCCGGTCCCTGGGTGGGGGTGCACGGATTCTCAATGCTTTCTTCCCCAGGCTTTGGTCCCACCTACACATGGCAGTCACTTTCTAGGTGGCTTCTCCCTTGGGCCATTTTTCGGTAGGTATTAAAGATGCCATTCAGTAGCGAAGGCTGGGTCTGTCTTTGGCTGGAATTCCACCAATGTGCCTATTTTTATCAAGTACTAATTGGTTATAATGGACTGCACAAGGGGCTCTGCAGTAAGACACACATGGATTGTAATCTGTCCTGTGACTCGAGTAGCAGCGTTACTCCAGGCCAAGTTATGGAAGCATTCTGAGCTTCACGTCTTCAAAAGTTTGCTAAGCATTAAGTATATATAATATACTTTTATTATATTATATATTTATAATTAAGATAATAATATATTATAAATATATACTGTATTATTATATATTATATATTTAATGAATATGTAAATATATAACATATTTTGTATAATTACAAATTACATTTTTATATATAAACTATATATATGATATTTTGTTAGATCTAGTTAATGTATTTAGCACAGGGCCTGGCACCTGCATGGTACTTGCCATACATCAGTGTCCGCGTCATCATCACATCAACAGAAGGTGCCATCATCCTAGAATTCAACTGGCCCTCCTTCCGTCAGGGCTATTTAATAGACCCCAGCAGGGGTGCCTGGCTGGCTCAGTAGGGAGGGCATGTGACTCCTGATTTCAGGGTCACGAGTTCAAGCCCCACATTGGGCATGGAGCCTACTTCAAAAAAAAAAAAAAAAAAAAGCCTGAAGAAAAAAAAATAGATCCTAGCAGAGTGCCTTCTCTTCCTAAGTCCAAATTTGCTTATCTTGAGGGACTTCCCATTAAAGTTCTCTTTTTTAAGGTCTAAAAATGCATCCAGCTTTTAGCTCAGTGTGATACAGAATCAACCAATAGAACTCAATAAAGGCTTAAGCTGTAGGAAGCTCAAAGGTAGCATCACGGAAGATTAATTTTCTACCACATCATTTCCTTATCCTTCGCATCCCACAAAACATAGCAGATGACTGAGGATACACCAGAGAACTCCAGCCTTTAGACCCAGCAGGAGGGGCTGCTACCCTGGGCCCATACTTTTGAGAGCTGCATTCAGAGGGCCCGGCTCTGCCCATTCACTGTCCTTCCCTGTCCCAGCCTTCCCCAGGGCACAAGAAGTCAGTGGGTCAAGGGGACAGGTCCACCCAGAGCCTGCTTTACCTCATGCCTACAGCATGCTCTGGGGATCCAGACCCTGGAGTCTGAACTCCCACACAGAGAGCCCTGCACCACCAGGGCCTGTGTGGCTAAGGGTGAGCTCTGCTACCACTCCTAGGCATCAGAGGTGGGCGGAGGAGGCCATGGGGAGTAGCTTCCCGGGGGCTGGATATCCACAGGGGTGGCAGAAGCCTCTCCTAATGCAGCAGAGAGCTGGGGGTGGGCAGAGGAGGTAGGGGGGAGGTCAGAGGCTACCGCCCACACACATCGCCACCACACTCCGGGATGGAGGCCAGAGCAGGGGAGAGTCTCAAGTTCAATTCTCGTTTTGCATTTGTCAAGATAAGAGAACAGAATCTATTTTATTTAACAACATGTTGGCTTGATTGGTACCTTTTAAATATTTGGAAGCATGATGGTAGGGAGGCCATCTGAATTCTGGCCCAGGCCCTGCAAAGGCTGTTGGGGCGGGGGGGGTGCGGTCCTGAACCTGAGCTAGCTTTTGGAGGTCTCGGTTCTCCAACAGCCTGATTGGGTTGGTACTTGTTGCAATGGTGGGCAAATAAATCTTTACTCTTACGGCAAAGGGAAGAGGCTGTTACTCACTAAAGTCTAGCCAGCCCATTCTTCAGGTGACGTTTTTAATCCAAAAAAAATTTTTTAAACGTAGTCAATTCTAAAAAGTACGAAAGTTCTGCTTTGCATTTGGTATGTTCTACGAAGTGAAAAAACTAGTTCTTTCTCTCTCTCTCCTGGCTATCAAAGAGGCAAACTGTGTTTTTTTGTTTTGTTTTTGTTTTTTACTTGATCTACTCTGAAAGCCAGCAATCAGCTGAATTAGACAGGCGACCCCTAGGATTGCCACACTGAAGGACATGAACTCAAGGGGGCTATTTCATTGAGCTAAAGACGTGATCTCTGTTTCACTGCACTGAATTCCATATTCAATACCGAAGAGGTGACTTAGAAGTTAAGACATTAATATGCGATGGAAGGAGAGTCAGTGTTTCATAAAATAAAACCTGGCGTGAATAAGATCGCTTTCTCAGTTGGTTTTCCAGAGAGGAAGAGACTTAGGGAGCAGGGAGAGGGGGTGTGCCTGGGACCGGGCAGGGGTTTCACGTGAAGTAAATGACGGCCGACATCAGTCCAGCGAGGCAAAAACAGAGGAGCTAATGGAGTCCGCAGCCACAAAGCGAGGATTTGAATCCTGGTTTTTGTAGCTTACGATCTGTGTGACCTCTGATGAGTTTCAAACCTCTCTTTATTTCTCGGTGTCCTCATACATGAAGTAGGGATCGCAGTGCCCTCCCTCCTCAGAAAGTAGGAATGAGGATTACCTTGTTAATATTTGCAGAAACACGTAGAAGAGCGGCTGACACGTAGCAGGTGCTAGAGACGGATTTGTTGAGGGACGCCTGGGAGGCTCAGCCTGTTGTGGGCCCTACTCTTGATCTCAGCTCAGGTCTTGATCTTGGGGTCACGAGTTCAAGCCCCGCGTTGGGCTCCACGGTGGGCCTACTTAAAGAAACAAAAGTAATTGTTGAGTAACAGTAAAAATGAAAGATGAAGAAACGAAAGTCTAAAGAGATGGTTGACTTGTTTCCAATCACACGGTGACTAAAAGACCCACTATCGAACACAGGTATTCGGACATCAGGCCTCTTTCTGAAAGTTGCACATCACCCAAGAGCTGATCTTGGCCAAAGTAAAAAAGATATTTGTGTCACGTCTCTAAAGGAGACACTTAAAACAACTTAAAAAAAATACTACAGTACAGTTACTCATTTTTTGTCCTACTTCTTCTGTATTTTATATTTTGCTTTTTACATTGTTCTGCCCTTGGCAAGTTAACTTCTTATTCCCAGCCAGTAAGTCAAGATGGCTCACTGCCTCACTTGAATTAACTACTCCAGAAAAAGGGCCAGTGCCCCCCCCCAAACCATTGTACTGTGCAGTGCCATTAGAAAAATAATACACATAGATGAAAGGAATTGGAGAAATGCACAGAAGCATAGAAAGGAAAATAAACCTCAACTATAATCCCACTACTCTCGAGATAAGCCCTGTGTGCGTGTGTGGAAATAAAGTCTAAAGATTGGATGTAAGTTGCATACCCTGCTCTGTAACCTACTTTTTAAAAATGACCGTATCAAGAGTATTTTTCCAAATCACTGTAACGGTTTTTAAAAACAGAGCCCTGTGTATTATTCCAATATACAATTCTTTTAGTGGGACACTTAAGCTTTTCCAGATTTTTAGTAGTGTAGATGTAATTGGATGACATTAAAGTTTTAATGTGGTAGAATGCATTGGGCATAAACTAGGCCTGTTTTCTAGGCTGTGGTTCATTATAAAGCAATAGAGGTCTTCCTTTCTCTTCCCAAGGACCCATGTAGGGCTTTGAGGTGGGGCCATCTGGCCTTTCCTTTATCCCAGGAGCAAGTTAATAGGTCTTTGCTTGCAAAAGTATGTGTTCAGGAAGGAAAGTCAACTGAAGTCCAATGAACCTAGGAGTCCTGGAGGGAAAAGGGTTGAAGGTTTTGAACTCAGAGAGTCCAGAGGGAGAAGGGCCAGACCGGAAGCAGAAGGGTGGACTATTCTGAGACTGGGAACGAGGAGGGGTGGATTCCTCAGGAGGGAAGGAGTCCTCAGGAGGCTGGTGGGGGCATCCTGGAGGTGCCAGAGCTTTGGATTGGGGGCCTTTGAGGAAACCTGGGGACTATTCTGAATTCCTGTGGGTAAGTTAGGTTCAGAGGGTTGTGAGGTCCATGGAAGCCTGGATAGTAAACTCCCAGGTACTATACCTTTTCCTAAATTCCTGTACTACCTAAACCCAAGAATTCTCCACCATCCCAAAGGACAATAGAAGAAACCAGAACTCAGAAAAATGACTGAGCGTCCCACCAGCCCTGGCTGGTGGTGATAAACCAGACTTAATTTGTTTAGAGAGAATATGTGGTACCCGGGCATCAGGTGGGCTTCATGCCTGGGGCCTGAGGCTGGCTCAGTCAGTAGAACCTGCAATTCTCTATCTTGGGGTGGTGAGTTCGAGTGCCATGTTGGGCATAGAATTAAAAAAAAAAAAGAGTGCTAAGGTGGACTTCATGCCTGTTACTGAAATAACACTATTCTTATATGTGTGACTTAGTATGCCGGGTTATCTGCTTAGGATACATTCCTAGAAGTGACATTACTTTAAAAAAAAAAAATCTGAACAGTTTGAAGTTTTTTGTATATATTGTGCCTTATTTACAAGTTTCTGTATTTTTGAAGTCCACTGATTCTCTTTATCCCCCACAAAAGATTGTGAAGGAAAGGAGGAAGAGCAAAATTAGCCAAGCTAATTGATCATTAAGTATAATCGACCTTTAAGTGTAAATTTCCATTTGTAATCTACCCCCTCCCAGAAGATTTCAATTACTGCATTACATTATTGATAAGTCCAGGAGATAAGCATTAAGTATTTAAGCAAACAACACACATTTCCACAAGAGAAAGTGACATGTACTTTACCAGGCATGCAGGCTGTCAAGAAACTATCTAAAAGACTTGGAAACAGACCCTAGAATAAATAGAAGTAAATCTGAACCGGCCCCAAAACATGCTTAGAATCTCAGTCTCTTCTCAGTCGTCTTAGAACAAAACCCAATTCCTTGGCAGACACTCTAGTTGTATGACCTTGGGCAAGTTATTTAACTTCTCTGGGCCTCACCTTCTTCCCTAAGCAATGGGTAATCAGGACGGGCCTCATGGAGGGGGCGGGAGGATGAGAGAGTGAATACATATGATGTACTAGAAAAGGGCCCGGCACGTCGTGAGCACGCAGCATGCTACCCAGGGAGGACCCCCCCATCCTGATGCCCCAGGGTCATTTCTCCCTCACCTTCAGCCCCAGCTCCCCTGAAATACTTGCCATACTCTGACTTCCCCAAGCTGTCATTTTTCTCGCCTTCGTGCATGCTGCTTTTCCACCTGGAAGGACCTCTACCCCCTTGTTTTCCTAGCAGACGCTCCTATCATCCTTCCAGATTTAGCTCCTGGGTTACCCCTCGCCCTGCAAAGCCCCTTCCGTGCGAGCTGGGCACCCCTCTTATGTTCAGTTATGAGGTTTAGCAGAGTATATTTTAACTGCCCATTGCGCTGCTGTACCCCACCCCCAGGTCAATCCCCTGAGCCCAGGGGACACGCCACATTTATTGTCCTATCTCCAGGGCCCAGCTCGGTGTGGTCCATCATAGATCCTCGGTAATCACTGGCTACATGACTGCATTTGTCATAGGGTCATTGCAGGGAAAATGGGGCTGCTTGATATTTGTCAAGTGTTTTCGAACATTTCCACAGACGTCTCATTTGATTTGCATGGAACAAACAAGCAGAGCTAATTCCTGCTTTTGCGGATGTGGAAACTGAGGCCCTGGGCACCGGAGCAGGAGTCTAGCTGCTCTCGCCCCCTCCTGGGCATTCCGTGGCCTTGTCTCCCTAAAGCTTTCTCTAGAAGGCACTGTATGTGCTTCTGACCCAGGGCTGACCTCTCCGAGGATGAGTTACAAGAAAGTTGGAAAGGGCAGCGTAAATACTGGAGACAAAGATGCTGGCTGGAGCCGTGGGGTGGGCTGATAGAGGATAGGAACACACAAGGTGTCCAGCTGGGGAGGTGCTTTGGGGAGGGGAAGGAATGGGCCGGGAGATGGGCCCTGCCTCTGGGTTGGAGACGTGTCCCTGTTACCACTTCCGCAGAGGGCTCTGGGCCAACAAAACCGTGCAGGTCCTCTTGCCTCCGTGCCTGCCTCTTTAGGCCTCAGGACCCTTCACACCTGCCTCTGTGAGTCTTGCCCATGGCCACGCAGAGGTGATTCAGGGTTCACGGAACCACATGGAAATAGCCACATGCCTTCTGCTTTCCTCTGACACGCTGTGAACTTCCCACTCAGAGGCTGTGATCAAGACCCCACTAGTTCTCTGCTACGCCACCAGGCGGGGGGTGAGAAGACCTTTGGGGCAGGACGGATCCACCCTTGAACTGCTGCATTCATGCGTCCAAGAAGTTGGAAGGCTCTTCCTGTTCAGAATCTTCTTCCCCAGACACCAGGACGCAATGGGCTGTGAGAGCGTGTGATCTCATGACCCTCCTTGGAGCCTCCTAATTAAGTGATATTTTGTTAGAAGCTGTGTAATGTTGAGCTGAAGTGTTGTGTCAGGCTGCCCCTGGTTTTCAGCCCCTTCTGGGGGCGGATAAGGAGGGTGATCCTTCTGGATAGATGACTTCTCCAAATTTTCAAGGCACCCTGCTGAATGTCACCTCACTTGTTTCTCACAACCCTGAAGTTGAAACATACAGAATTTGAAACAACAGAAAATTATCCAGATGGGGAGCAAGCAGATCAGAAACTTGGGGGCTCCTGATGGCAGATTCAGTGTTCTTTCCCCGCTCCTCTGAGGATATTCCAAATCAGGACCCACATAACTCCCAATCTGAGGCTGGCCTGTCAGGTCGACTCGTGGAAGCATGAGTTGGCATGCCTTCGAGCGAAAGTCTTCTGAAATCAAATTCTGAAGACGAGCAGTTTGGAAAGAAAAATAGTGAACTTTTGTACCAGGTTCAACAGAGGCGGGAACCTCCTTTTAATTCCCATGAGCGTGAACTCTTTGGGCAGAGGAACTGTAAATGTTCATGAATTGTAGTCTCGAAGAAAAAGACATCATGCATTTCCAATGATGGCCCTTCATACAAGGCCAGTCGATAACAGGAAGGCAACACTAGGTGAGCAGAGTAGGTGCTCAATAAAAATCTGCTGAGCAGATGAAATGAAGTTGAGATAACGTATGTCGCACCTCGCCTGGAGCCTGGTACGTGGGGGAAAGGAGCTTTCAGCTAGCCAAACTCGTGGAAGACTTAGAGGCCAGTGTTTCCCTAAACTAATCCAGCAATGTAATCCAAATCAATGTGTATGAAAGAGATGATTTTTTTGGATTATTGTGAAACCAATCCCAATTTTCATTCTGGCCATTTAAAAGACGAGAGGAAGAAAGTGGCTTTTAGATGGTCTTTAAACACAGTTAAAAAAGGGGGACTTTACCCTCGTCTTCCTCGTGCTTTCCAGCTGACAAGTACAGGCTAGCTGGAATCTTTGGTGGGTTTGTGAAGTTCAGGCCACTGGTACATCAAAATTGCACCATATTTGCAAATCTTGTGTACGTTCACAATGGGGCATTGTCTTCTCTGCTCCGGGGCATGAAGAGTTGTCTGGAAAAGGTTAGTTGTTGCCATTAGGGAACCTGGTGTAGCCAAGACTACAGTGTAATGTGAAGCAGAAATAAACTATGGGCTCTCGACACATTTGCCAAGTGATTTACAAATGTGTTTACTTAAAAAGTAAGCATAACACATAATCTTGGATAATATTATGTCTGGGGAAGTTTTGTGACTTTACTATAAAATTAAAGTAATTGCTTCACATCTACCTAATAGGATCTTAGACCAATTTTTAGTTTTATCCAAATGCATTTCAGTGTATTAAATAAATCTTGATGGTCTGATCTTTTTACTTATACCTCATTTATCAAATTCTTTTTTTTCTTGGCATATCCGAAACTAGTTTTGATTAAGAGAAACAGCATTAGCCTTAGAAGCTATAATAGCAAAGTGCTGTTGGAAATTTTCCAGTGAAGTAGATGGGGGGGGGGATTGATGATGAGGGGTGGCCATCTTGTATTTTTGGGTATTTCACAGTGCTTTGAGAAGTAGGGAATGTGTAGCTTGGAAACAGTGAGTCAAATAATCTAGACCTAATGAAATCATCTGGTCCAGTTTCCAGGCTTTAGGCACAACTGAATGTCTAAATCTTCTAAGACACACAATAGTGATTTCTCAATGTGAAGATCTCCAAGGACAGAGGCATCGCTGTCTGCCTTAGTAGCCTTTTAACCAGAGAGTCAAAAATGTTTTTCCTATGTCCAACTGAAACTTCTTGCATTTCCCAAATGATAAATGGAAAATAATGGATCAGCCTTCTTGTGTCAGACAAATAGATCAATAGACCCGACACCCAATCCTAATCACTTTTTCCCTTCTTGTCTCCACTATAAAAGCTGGGAAAGTTAACTACTCACTTTTCCAGCTTTCTTTGTAGGTAGAAGTGATGATGTGAAAATGCAGGCTAATGTTCAGTGGATGAATATCTGCTGGGGGTGGTGATGGAGCAAGTCTCTGGATAAACTTCTGTTTTTCTTTTTTCCTGTCTTACATGCATATATGGTGCCTGGAGTTATAGCTGCCATCTTGGAGCCATGATGGAAAGGCCGAGAATCACACAGACAGTAGCCTTACATTTCTGAGCTACTGAGCCCCTGCGAGCAACCACTAACCTTCAGACTTCTAGTAAGATAAATCCATCCCTGTTTGAAACACAAATCAAAACCACAATGAGATACCACCTCACACCAGTCAGAATGGCTAATATTAACAAGTCAGGAAACAACAGATGCTGGTGAGGATGTGGAGAAAGGGGAACCCTCCTACACTGTTGGTGGGAATGCAAGCTCGTGCAGCCACTCTGGAAAACAGCATGGAGGTTCCTCAAAAAGCTAAAAATAGAACTACTCTATGATCCAGCAATTGTACTCCTGGATATTTACCCAAAGGATACAAAAATACACACTCAAAGCTGTGTATGTCTGAAGCTTATAGGAGCATTATCAACAATAGCCAAACTATGGAAAGAGCCCAAATGTCCATCAACTGATGAATGGATAAAGAAGATGTGGTATATATATACATTGGAATATTACTCAGCCATCAAAAAGAATGAAATCTTGCCATTTGTAACGATGTGGATGGAACTAGAGAGTATTATGCTAAGCGAAATAAGTCAGATGGATAAAGACAAATACCATATGACTTCACTCATATGTGGAATGTAAGAAACAAAGCAGATGAACTTTCCGGGCGGAAGAGAGAGAGGAAAACAAATCATAAGAGGCTCTTAACTATAGAGAACAAAAATTGAGAGTTGATGGAGGGAGGTGGGTGGGGGATAGATGGATGATGGGCATTAAGGAGGGCACTTGTTATGATTAGAACAGGATGTTACATGTAAATGATGAACCATTGAACTCTATTTCTGAAACTGACACTGAACTGTTATGTCAACTAATGAGAATTTAAATATTTAAATAAAAGAAAAAAAACCCGACAAATCCATCCCTGTTCCTTTAAGCCACTTTGGTTGGGTTTTCTATTATTTGAAGTTGACCTCAATCCTATCTGAAATGCATCATCTAAAAGACTTCATATGGCCCAATAGACATAGATGCACATCCGTGTCGGTCGTCTTTCCTACAGACTGAACCCTACATAATTCCCCAGCAAGACACTGAATGTTGCCTACACTTTCCTGTGTGGTCTCAACTGTAGTAACACTGTCTCTGTAAATGCATTTATGCTTGTGAAACCACATGTCCTGGTGTGTGTGTGTGTGTGTGTGTGTGTGTGTGTGTGTGTGTGGTGGGAAGACAATAATAAAATTAGTTCCTCTTAGTTCAATATTAGTTGGAAGAATAAAGTCACTGCACCTTCCCACGTTAGCTTCTTCACAAGACAGATTTTTCAGCTATAGTCCAGCTCATCTGCTCCTCTTAAGTCCCTCTGCCAGAAACACAAAGGACGGGCAGAAGTACATTGAATGGGGTGAACAAACGGAGCTTCTATAAATAAGAAGTAGCTTCTATAAAACAATGGTTCTAACTCCAGAAGTTTCTTTATAATCGCAGCTCAGTTCATGCACAATATTTTTAATGAGACTCAATTTCTCTTTAAAGTAAGACAAATTTTGGGGGCGCCTGGGTGGTTCATTCAGTTGGGCATCTGCCTTTGGCTCAGGTCATGATCCCAGGGTCCTGGGATCGAGCCCCGCATCGGGCTCTCTGCTCCGCGGGGAGCCTGCTTCTCCCTCTGCCTCTGCTCCTCCCCCTGCTTGTGCACTCTCTCTCTCTCTCACTGTCAAATGAATAAATAAAATCTTTAAAAAAAATAAGATAAATTTTAAAAAATAAAGCAAGAAAAATGATCCTTAGGAATCAAATAGTTAACGAAATAAAATGTTTGTAGATGATCTTTAAGTTTCCTTCTAGCTTCAAATTTATCATTATAATGAACTTTTTTTAGACTTTTGCTTGGTTAAACTCATTTCCCCGAATGATCACATGATATTTTAGGGAACTAAGCAAAATCTATTTCCTTCTCTTCCTGAAGAGGTCAGCCCCAAAGCCATAGTAGAAGTTAACAGAGGGGGAAATGAGGTGGACATGATGGCCCAGAATGGGAAATCAGAGCCCAAGGAGGTTGAGGAGGGCATCCCCATGAAGAGGTAGCGCAGTGTGCAGGGTCGGAGGCCCCGGGGAGGGACAGTGATCAAATAAATAAATGTTAAGAGTAATGGGAACCATGTATGCTAATCTGCTTGGGCTGCCATAACCGAGTACTATAGACCGAGTGGCTTAACCAGCAGAACTGCATTATCTCACCCTTCTGGAGGCTGGATTCTGAGGTCGTGGGCTCTTTGTAGCTCATGTACACCTGCCTTTTTGCTTTGTCCTCACATGGCAGACAGCTCTGCCATCTCTTTCTCTTCTTGTAAGGGCACCAAATCTATCACGAAGGTACCATTATCATGACCTCATCTAAATCTAATTACTTCCCAAAGGCCCCATCTCCAAATACCGTCACGCTGGGGGTTAGGGCTTCAACATTATGAATTTGGTCGGGGTGAGGGGGCAGGGAGGGGACACAATTCAGTCCCTACTACCATGTTTCTTGCTACCAGAGAAGGGACGTATGAATTACAAATACTAGAGAAAACTAGAATAATCCTGTGGGAGTGAAGTGCAAAAATCGGTACAAACCCCCAGTTTTCTCTCTCTATTTCTTAAATTTTATTTTATTTTTTTTGAGAGAGAGAGCATGAGCTGGGGGAGGGGCATAGGGAGGGGGAGAAGCAGGCTCCCCTCTGAGCAGGGAGCCCGGCGTGGGGCTCGATCCCAGGACCCTGAGATCATGACCTGAGCCGAAGGCAGACGCTTCACCGACTGAGCCACCCAGGCGCCCCCAGTCTTCTCTGTGTAGGCAGATACAGAAGTGTAGATGCAAACATAGGTCCGAACACGTGTATCTGCCTATATATTCCCTAGCTCTGTCCACTGACCAAAGCATCATTGCCAGCAGAAATGATATCCTTAGGGTCCCGATCTTGGCATCTCCACTAAATGGAACCAGAGCTCCTTCAAGAAATGGCTAATTCCAGGGTCAGGGCAAGCGAAATACAGTATCTTTGTGCCAGAAACAAAAGAAGTGGTCAAGGAATGATGGAGTGATGTAAAAAAAAAGCACAGAAGCTACCTTGCATGGACTCCTACTGACCAAATGTAGGATTATTTGAACGTTAAGATAAATCATTTTAAAAGTGGATTTAGGGGCGCCTGGAGTCCCGGGATCGAGTCCCGCATCGGGCTCCCTGCTCAGCAGGGAGTCTGCTTCTCCCTCTGCCCCTCCCCCCCATGCTCTCTCTCTCATTCTCTCTCTCAAATAAATAAATCTTTTAAAAAAAAAAGTGGATTTAACCCATCCACTAGTAATATAGCAAACTAGGAACACTTATGTATTATTAAATGAAAATTTGATGACAAATGGGATAATACCACCTACAAAACCCTGAATTCATCAGGAAGGGGCAAAAAGAGCAGCTTGGCTGGTGAAGAAGCCTGGTGAACATCATCTTAAGCAGTTGATCTGAAGAGCGCTTGTAAGGGGGCACCATGAAATCCCGCGCCACCGAACGGGATGCAGAGAGAACGGAGCACCACTTCTGTTCTTCCTGCCAAAGATACATAACCTGAATCTAATCATGGAGAGTAACCCATAAATCCAAATTGAGGTATGCCCTAGAAAGTAACTGTCCTGCACGCTTCAAAGGTATGTCAGGCCCATGAAAACCAAAGATCGAGGAACTGTTTCTGACAGAAGAAATGAGATTCTGGACTGGATCCTTGTGCTGTAAAGAGGAGATGTTATGAAAACAACCGGAGGGGCGCCTGGCTGGCTTAGTCGGTAGAGCATGCCACTCTTGATATTAGGGTCATGAGTTCGAGCCCCATGGTGGGGGTAGAGATTACTAAAAACAACAACTGGAGAATCTTGTATAGACCCTGAAGATTAGAGGGTGGTAGTGTATTGATGTTAATTTCCTGATTTTGATGACTGTGTTGTGGTCCTTAGGAGAATGTCTACGATCTAGGAAAAAAAAATCCACACTAAAGTATTTGGGGTTAATGGGGTGTCAAGACAGCACTTACAGAAAAGAAGTTTTGTGCTGTAGCTGCTATTTTTCTGGAAATTTGTGATTATTTTGAAATTAGAAAATTAGAAAAAAAAGGTTTTTAGGAGGCTAAAAGCAAACCCAGTACATCTTAAAAGCAAGATCAGTTAAGTTCCCGTTATCAAAAAGCTGCCAGCCGGAATCCCTAGAATGTGCCACACCAAGAGTGAACCCTAATATAAACTGTGGATTTGGGGTGATTACGATGTGTCGATGTCGGTTCATCAGCTGTGACAAATGCACCACGCCGGTGGGGGCTTGTTGGTACTGGGGGAGACCACACACGTGTGGGGGCAGGAAGGATACAGGAAACTAAAACTGCTTTAAAAAATAAAGTCTTTAAGTGTGCCTGGGTGGCTCAGTCAGTTAAGTGTCCTGGAATCGAGCCCTGCATCGGGGTCCCCGCTTTGCGGGGAGTCTGCTTCTCTCTCTGCCCCTCCCCCTGCTCATGTTCTCTCTCTCTCTCAAATAAATAAAATCTTAAAAAAAAAATAAAGTCTTTAATTAAAATAAAAAAGCAGACAGCAACCTATTGTTGTCGAGTTTGCACCATACAAACCTGGCCTTATCACAGGACTCAAGTATATACTTCGCCTACTTGACAGGCACTTACCAGACACCTATTTAATGCGAAGCTAAAGGCTGTAAGGGGTGCTTTTGTTTTTTTTTTTTAAAAAACCAGTCCAATGTGTACTCTGCCTGCAAGGAACTTACCAGCTAGTAGCAAATGCATGCCCCTGACCATAACTCCATCCTGTGTGATTCTAGCGAATCAAGCATTTACTTCATTCAGCCTCTCCCTAAAACTACACACATGTTAACTAACTGCAGAAAGGAAAGGAAGTTGAGCGAAGAGCCCAGAGCTGACTTAATAACACAAAAGAAAGCAGCCACCTTCATTGCAAATTGTAGATTCTTAGAGGTGGACGCTCAAGGCAGGCGAGTGTCTATGTGCGGTGGAGCTCACATCATTACAATATCCACCACATAGGTATGCATCTGCACTTGATAAAATCTCTCTGGTGACTTTTTTTCTTTTATCTTCACTGTGGAATTGATGACACATACGTTGAGATTAGCCTTGCCAAATAAGGGGCTATTTATTTTTTGAAGCGATGGACGCTTCTTAAAAGTCCACTTGCGGGGTGGGTGATTACACTTCAAAGAGGAATATGCACTTCCTCAAATAGCCTCTTGTTCCTTCGGCAGCTGGCTTTGAAGTGCGTGTCCACGGCTCACTCACTGCTTTGGTTTCCACTTGTAAAACCCAAGTCCAGAAACTAGCATATCCCCAGTCAAAATTCTCCAAAAGCCCCCCCCAATTTAAATTTCTTCCTTCACCAAAAGAATGTATTAGGAACGGTAATGAGATTCTTACTGTTATTAAAACAACGTGCGCAGAACAGAAAAACCTAAGGTATGTCAGGCCCTTGAAAACCAAAGATCGAGGAACTGTTTCTGACAGAAGAAATGAGTTTTTATACAGAATGATGACTCTGTTAGCCAATTATCTGTTTTGCCAGGGAAGAATTGTTTTTCATTTTGATTTAGACCTCAGATAAGTCACTTGGTGAAGGTTGTACAACCGGATCTTGGGTGATAATCCTTCATGGGATCCACTAAACCAAGTCTTCCTTTCATTTTGGTAAAACCACACTCTTGTTTCTGTGTTTTGTTATTTTTTTAAAGAAGATTTTATTTATTTATTTGACACAGAGAGCATAAGCAGGGGGAGTGGCAGGCAGAAGGAGAGGGAGAAGCAGACTCCCCACTAAGCAGGAAACCCAACTCAGGGCTCGATCCCAGGACCCTGAGATCATGACCTGAGCCGAAGGCAGACGGTTAACTGACTGAGCCACCCAGGCGCCCTTATTTTCTTATTTTCGTCTGTAGTCATGGGTTCTTTAACCTCACCTGTTTACAGATGTCTTGAGCAGCTTCCTGCCTTCCAGACATCAAACTAGGCACTGAGATCCACGAATTAACAAGATGGTCACGGTTCCTGCCCTCTAAGAGCTTCACTTCGTCCTGTGATAACCTGATGCTAGACTGTAGGGCCACATGCTAATATGGGGGACCTTGGTATGTTTATCCACAGGCAGGGGTACGAGTGAAACAAATGACTACATGAAATTATGAAAACCTTACTGGACATCACTGAAGGGAGAGGACTGATCAACACTGACCTCGGCTGGGCCGCAACCACGTTTTTTTAGAAAAACAGGAAATGGACAACTTTTTGTTTGTTTTTGTTTAATCTACATAGTACACGGAAATCTTGCTTGGTTTTTATACAGAATGATGACTGTTAGCCAATTATCTGTTTTGCTTTTACATTTGCCTCCTTCCATCCACGTTCTCCTGCCAGGTTTTTTTCTTTTCTTTTTTTTTTTTTTTTAAAGATTTTATTTATTTATTTGAGAGCGAGAGACAGAGAGCACAAGCAGGGGAGGCAGCAGAGGGAGAAGCAGACTCCCCGCTGAGCAGGGAGCCTGACGGGCTCGATCCTGGGACTCTGGGATCATGACCTGAGCGGAAGGCAGACGCAGGCCTGTGTGACTCCTCCTTCAGACAGCTTGGCAAGACACCTCCTTATGGAAATAGTTCCCATGATGCTGAGGTGGGAGAACTGTGTAACTCATCACTGGGGATCAGATGCCTTGGCTCAGAAACGAAGCCACTGATGCTCACTTTAAACTGGTAAAAACAAGACATGGGGCCATGCCTGAACTCAGCGAGCTATAAGAAATGCAATCCTCTGTGGTCCCCGAAAGAGGACCGTGAATACTGCTGAGCCGCACTGAGGGCTGCTGGTCTACCAGGGTGAAACATCAGGGCCGCGCTGGGGCGGGGAGGGGGTGTGCCTGTGTGCATCCTCAAAGTGACTAGAAAAGCCATTTGAATTCTAAACTTTGCAGACGACTTAAAAAAAATTTTTCCCCCCTGTGGCCATTCCAGACATTTCTGTAAATGATACTATTTTCAAATAACAAGGCTGTTTTATGTTGCTATTAGCATGCTTTCTATTCCCTGTTCTTCATCTTTTCTGCACTTTTGTGACTCAGAGAAGTGGCAATAAACGGTACCAAGCGCAGAGTAAGAGCTTACAACTCGTCCGCTGATTATCGCCATCGTAAAGAAACCACACTGGCAAAGGCAATGAATTGATATATTATGTTTCACGTCCAAAGTCACAAGGCAGGGAGGGAGGGAGGAAGAGACTTCCATTCCTGTTGCCATCAGCCACGAGAGTACATTTATTACTTCCTTGAGAAAAGTTGGCCCCAGAACAGTTATTCATGTTTGTTGGCAGTTTCTAAAGGTGATTACCGCTTTTAGCCTTGGACTATAGTCATGCACAGAAGGTTCGGAGCAATAAGGGTGCAGAACAATGTCCAGCACAACCAAGGAAAAGATCCTGATGCAGGTGACCTCCGGTGTCCCCCTAAAGAGAGAAAGCACGAAACTACAACTCGCCTTTCAAAACTCCGCTCCGATGTCACCTCCACCGCAACATCATTGCTAATCCCCAATCGGAATTCGTCAATTCTATAGCTTTTTATACTTTCTCGTGCTAGGTGGTCAAATTCATATTAATATCATTTCCAAAATAACTGGATTTTGATCTCCCTGAAGACATGGCTCTGGAATCATTCAGATCTTACTGCCCCGGCACCTAAACTGAGAGACTCCTTAGACAGAAGAGGGACAAAAGAAGTCTTTGATGAATTCAAAAGAAGCCCTGCATTCACTTTAAAAACCCAAGCTGCAGTACTTGCTTTACCCCTTGCTGCGTTTTAAAATTACCAACCAACATCTATATGCAAAGAAGGAAGATGGGGACAGTCTGTGTTTGTATTCTCAGTCCAGTACACACACCATGCCAAAGAGAGAATTTGATTCCATTTTAGAGCCGAGGTCTCAGGTCCAATTTAATTTGATCCCCAAATGACCAAGCTGATTAATTGTCAGCTCCAGCCTTTCTTCGAAGGAAACCTTAATCCCTCGTAATTTGCCGTGAAATTAGTGGGAGTTGGCTGTTTTAGGCATGAATAGCGTGGGTCTTGTTCAAGCCTCCCCAGGCCTTATTTCGGCAAGGTGGGGATGGGGCTGGCCGCCCCGAAGAGGAGCAGGTGTAATGAGGATTAGGTCCCATGGTGGAAAGGGGACTGCGGTGGGCTGGCAGCTGGTGAAATCCCAGGTGTGTGTGAGTTGGCAGGGGTACAAAGACGGGAGGGTTGCAAACAGCTCAAAGTCCCTGGGTGGTGCAGCTGCCCGTTTGGCACTTGCTTCGGACCCACCTGTAGTGTTGCCGGCAGAACCCACTGCTAGGAGCGGGGAAACATGAAAGGTGTCCCGTGAGCTAGCGCACCCCGCCCGTCCCGGGCAGAAGGCGGCAGGAAGCCAGCCTGCCGAGGGCTGCCGGGCAAAGGGTCCCCCTCGCACTCTGTAATCTCCGAATGCTTAAGACAGGGCAGGCCTGGCTTTTCTTTCTCAGAAGGCGGCCTTTGGAGGACAAAGATAAAGCTCTTGATTTTCTTTCCAATCCGGAGCCTCTCCCCAAGTTCACCTAGAGAGTCCGTGAACAAACTCCCTGAGCTGGAGAGTGAGTCAACAGGCAGAGATACTCAGGGATCAAAACAGGCTCAAGGCCAAGAGGCACAAAATAAATGATGATCCTTTCTCCCGGGGCTGTGGGGAGCTCGTGTAAACAAACTCATCATAACAAGCCTTTCTTAATCTCGGCCCTGCTGCTAATCGCGGCTGTGGTTTCTGCAGGATGGAATACACTCTCAGCGAGGTTAGCGGGGCAGATTGAGTTACTGTGAATGGTGGAACCGCTCTGGTTCTCACAGCACTCCCTCGCAGGTGCCTGGGCTTGCCCGGCGTGGTGAGCTCCCCGCTCCGCCCGGACCAGCCTCCTGAACAGTTAAGAAGCAGGTGAGGCCCATCTGACTGATTCACTCAGAGCCAGACTCTGCGGTGTGACCTCTGGTGTCACGGGGACAGCGCAGAAGATGTTTTCGTTTTCTGTGCGCAGGTTCCCCGCCCCCCAAATTCGTCCCTTTTTCCTACCTGGCATGCACATGCGGCGTCCCGAGTACACCTTGCTCCCGCACAGATGGAAGCCACAGGTGAAGGTGTCAGGGCAGCGAGAAGGAGCCTGGGGCCTTGGTGGCATCGCTGTACCAGCCCCAGCCCCGGCCGCCCACCCCGGCCCTCCCGGTGCGAAGGATAACCTGTGGCTCCCACACTCTAGTGGGCCTCGGAATCACCTGGAGGGCTCCTGAACGCACGGGTTTCTGGGACCTTCCTCCGGAGTGTCTGATTCAGAAGGTCCAGGGCGAGGGCCCAGGTGATGCTGATTCCACTGGTTGGAGGCCGGGCTTGAGAACCACTTGGAGAACTGAGCTGCCCTCTGTTGAAGCCTCCGGTGTCCTATATTCAGAGCAGAAGACAGTTGCAACTGATACACTGACCTCTGACCCCTCAGTAGCACAACAGCTGACCTAACCCCTCACCTCCAGAGAGGGACTGAAAACTCCTTGAACCACCAGGCATAAAAACCAATGAGGCTGGGGCGCCTGGGTGGCTCAGTTGGTTGAGCGACTGCCTTCGGCTCAGGTCATGATCCTGGAGTCCCTGGATCGAGTCCCTCATCGGGCTCCCTGCTCGGCAGGGAGTCTGCTTCTCCCTCTCCCACTCCCCGTTTGTGTTCCCTCTCTCGCTGTGTCTTTCTCTGTCAACTAAATAAATAAAATCTTTAAAAAAAAAAACCAATGAGGCTGGCAATCGATCTGGATTCTGATCAAGGAGGAATCATCAATTCAGAGCAAAGGATCTCTGCTTTCAACTTTGAGGCAGCGTTGGAGCTGACTGGGGGAGATATTCTGGAGCAGGAGAGCTTTCCTGGGACCTCTGAAATCACACCAGGGAGACCCTTACTTCTGTATTCTCACAGGTGGATTTTCACAGGCATTCTTGTTTCTAGAGACCATTACCCTCAGGCAGGAGAGTACGTTAGCTAGGGGACTTGGGGCAAACTTCTTTCTTTAACTTCTCCGAACCTCAGTTGTCTCATCTGTAAACTTGGAATGATAATGCTCATCACACAGGCTCACTGTCAGGCATTAAGTGATGTTGGGGAATTAGAGGCAGCCTGAGTGTCCCTCGACGGGAGGATGCACAAGTAAGATGTGGGTGAAAATCACAGAACGTTACGTAGCAGCCAGAAGCAACAGAATAGGTATGCGCACAGTGACGCGAATGTGCGTAAACACACAGTGCCTCGTGGAGAAAGACCTAGACGGCAACTATTTCAGGAAGTAAAGAATTAAAAATAGACACCAAATAATACCCATTATGCATCATAGAAAACATAGATATATATCAAATACATTAGATTGGTTGTGAGGGGGAGGGAATGGAGTCGTTTATGGATATAAAAAGGTCTATAAGAGGACAAAAATCAAAGTGTCTGACAATAACCAAGTCTTTTTGAAAACATGGAGAAAACAGGGCTCTCATATACTCTTGATAGGAGCGTAAGTTGGTACAACCCTACTACTCAGGCTCCATACGCATTTCCCATTCTTCCACAGAGTTGAATCTGGACTCTAACTAGTAACACGGCTGCTCGGGTTAACTTTTCCTTTCCTGACCCCTGTGAAGCGAGGCATGGCCGTGTGAGTAAGTTGTGGCCAATGGCATATGATTGGAAATGTCCTTTGAGATTTCTGGGGAGTGTCCTTAAGTGAAGGGGTCTCCATAAATGGGGACAAAAGAGGATGGTGGAGAGAGATGGAAATGGTCTGTGATGTCTAAAACCTGCCCCTTCGCTGACCTAGCCCACACTGGGCAGAAAGTGATCCAAAATACTGATGCTGTCCTTGAAGGAAGAGCAAAACAGCCCTGGAAAATTCTCACCAAGTGTCATAAGAGTATACAATGCAGGATCGATAGCTCTGCACTCTAAGAGGATGACACTGGTTAGAAGGCGGCAGCCATAAATAAATTTAAAGTGGAGAGATCGGAAGCTTTAACGCAGGGGTAAAAGAAGTTTCTAGAAGTACTTCCCAAACCTCTGCATCTGCCTGCAGACATGTTAACAAAAACAGTGCCCCCTGTTTGTGCACAATTCAACATAGGCACAGAGAAATGTCTTCAGAGTGTGTTTTTGATGATCAGGCCATCCCTTGAAGAAAAAGATTACAAATTCAACTTGTTAATATTTCTCTTTTCTGGAAAAAGAAGGTAATATGGTTCCTAGCTGCTTGTTTCAATAAGTTTGTCCACCACTAACAGCCATAGCCCCACATCTGTTCCTAATAAAAACCTATAATCAGCAATACCCATTGCCTTTCAAAACTTATTTTCTTCATCTCCAAACTATGCACAGACCTGGCCAAAGCTTATTTCTGTTGTCACCAAGACATAATGGCATTGCACATATTCCAGGAGAAATAAATCAGCAGCGATTCCAAGTAGAACCAGTGTCAGCCGCTTAGGCCGTCAAGAGCTGGAGCCCTCATTACAAATGTACAATTTTCACTTATTAAAATGCTGGAGTAGGCAGGGTTTGTTTTGTTCTGTTTTGTTTTTAAGTTTAGGGCATGCAAACCTTTGCGATACTTTGTTTCAGGTCACAAGGCTACAAGCCACTTGATAAGAAAAACAGTTCCCACTTTCTGGAAAAACAGTCTCCAAGCAGCAACTTCCAAACACCCTTTCGGCAAGAAACGTTGGAGCCTGAGAGACAGAGAGCAGGCCACTGTCTAGCACTGAGCTCTGATGGGAGCTGGCCTCTGGCCTGCAGGTCCCTGGCTAGGAGATTTCCAAGCTTCTGCGGACCCACGGCTGCTACATGAGAGCCCGTGGGCTGTTTTGAAACAGCCTTCAGAAAAGGATAGTATCTGATTTTGGGTGAGCATTCCGGGCCAATTTTCCTGGCAGTGACAAAGCCTACATATCTTCCTCTGAGAACAGTGGTTTCTCATTGTTTTTTCAGTTTTGATCCATTTTACAAGAGGAGCACACGTGGGGAGCTTTGGCAAACTTCTGTTTGTCGTAAAGCCACAGCAGAGTTCGGCAAACTTCTGCGAGTCCTAAAGCTGTGTGTGGAGCAGAGGAAGGGGAGACTCAGTGGGCACAGCTCCGGGTGACACGGGCAGACACCGCCACACACACTTGGGAGCTCACGGCAGAGGATTTCTAAGTCCAGGGCTGCTGTCTTTCGTGGTTCAGAGGTGGCACCAAGCATCGACCACTTTGGACAGCCACATCTCCTAGTCCTACTGTTTGTATAGAACAGGCGTCTTTCAGCTACCACCAGCTCATTAAAGGAGGCAGGAAAGAAAAAAAAAAAGCATATTCCCTTTTGAAGGATTTGCACTATTTTGTTAAGATCCATATTTTTCACACCCACGGCTTTGTAGGGTATCGCAAACTGACCGAGGGTTTGTAGGGGTAAAGGGAGGGGGACTAAATTCACAGGAGGGATATGGAAAGGGCATCATCTTAGATCTTAAAAGTCAAGGAAGACACCAGAGGAAGATGACCTTGGGGTGGTATTTTTCTCTCTAACCGGGAAACTCTTCGTTGTCATGTGCGAGAATACGAATTTTTGAGTTCAGGGCAAGCTGCCCCAAGTCCATCAGGGCTGTGCTGGGTTGTGCTTCGTTCCAGGAGCTTATTTATAAAGAAGGAAAGAAGTGGGTTCGTGCAGAGAAACCTGCAGATCTGCCCAGGAGCCCCGAGAGAACTGGCATTGTGCTCCCAGCAGGCAGGAGTAAACACTGCGTCCTGGTCCACACCGAGTGACCCTCTGCATCGAATGCAGATGAGTTGCATGACATCCTGTTTCCGTCAGAGACTGGAAACCTCTAGCCCATGGGTGACAACTCCAGGTGCACAGTTCCTAGTGTCTGTTTGCACAGAGACCTCTGTGTTGTGTGTTTTGTGCAGAAGGGAAGGGGTGTTATTTTGCGTGAGCATCTGGAAGGGGAAGGGGAGGATGGGGAGCAAGGAGAGGATGCAAGTTCTCTACTTCCCCACTAGCCTGAGGGTTTGTCCGTAAATTGCGTCGCTGGGAAGTACAGACTGAGGCCCCCTCAAAACAGCTGTGGTCACTGAAGTCTTGAGCGGAAACCGAGCTGCGTGCCCTCCTGCTCTCACTCCTCCAGAGCCCACAGAGAAGCCCCAGTGCCGAGCAAAGAAGACTGTCCAGTGGTTCAGGTGCCAGGCATGGTGGCGACCTTTCTCAAGAGGGTGCTGGTAGCAGAGATGTGGGCAGGTGCCGTGGCAAAGTTGGCACGGAAGAACATGGAAGAAATAAATCGAGGTTAGATGGGTAGAGGTCCTGCAGTTACAGTGGGTAAAAGCTGAGAGCCCTTACATGTAAATTTCAATATAAATACAATCTCATTTGTATCCACAGGAGGGTGAGGCTGGAGATAATAATCCGTTTATGCATACAAAGAGCTAAGGAATACCTGTTGCATCTACACCCCCCTCCCCCCCCAGCGAAGTCAATGACCAATGAAAAGAGGATCCATCAGACATTAGGCTTTCAGAAGCCCAACCAGAGTCTGTACAGCACCTCTGAGCATTTGTAGGGAGAGGATGAGCTGGGTGCTCTTGGCTGAGGACAGTCAGGAATGGCAGTAAGTGGACCTGAGCCTGTCCTCAGTCTGTCCTTCTTTCACGCATTCACTTATTCAACAAATGTTCATTGAGCACCTAATATGCACCATGCACTATTCTAGGTGCTAGAGATACGGGAATGAACACCACAAATGAAAGATCTTGCCATCATGCGGCCTATGCTTTTAAAAACATATAGATAATAAGATACATTTTCAAACTATACAGTACATGAGATAGCAATGAGTTGTAAGGATAAGAATGAAGCAGAGAAGGATGAGGGAAAGAATGTAGGAAATTATTATTTTAATTTTAATTCCAGGATACTTAACAGTGTTATATTAGTTTCAAGTGTGCAATATAGTGATTCAATAATTCTGTGTATTACTCAGTGCTCATCATGATGAGTGTACTTTTTCTTTAAAGACTTACTTATTAGAGAGAGTGTGTGTGTGTGCACGCACATGTGCGAGTGGGGGGAGGGGCAGAGGAAGAAAGAATCTTCAAGCAGACTCCCCACTGATCGTGGACCCCAGCGCAGAGCTCCATCCCATGACCCTGAGATCATGACCTGAGCCAAAACCACTGGAAGCTCAACCGACTGAGCCACCCAGGGTGCCCAAGGCCACTCAAATTTTTAATATTAATATTCATCTTGACTAACTGACGTCAGGCTGAAAAATCGTAGCCGGCATCTGGGAAGGCTATGACAAGGACGAGGGGCAAGGCGCTTGACGTGGGAGCAAATCTGCCAGCTTAGAGGGACAGGGAAGAGGCCATAAGGGCTGGAATGGAGTAAGAAAGACAGAGAAAGCATGAGGTTTAACAGGGGACAAAGGGCAGATCACACAGAGACCTGAGGCCATTTTAATCACTATGCATTTTACCAAGATGTGAAACCTTGGGAAAGTGTGGAGCAGGGGAGTGAATGATTTAATCTGGGGAAGACTTTCTTATTGGGAGGGAGAGAATTTGCCCTTCGTACCAGAACTACGCTCTCCACTGGAATCTTTCCAAGGAGAGGCTCATTAGGAAAAAGTCATGGTACGGCAGCATCTTTGGAGTTTGGGAGCTTGAAGTTTTAGAGCCTCTGAGCACTGATCCCACCTTCTCCCTCAGTAGAAAACCACCTAAAATCAAAGTTCCCCAAAGATGGAGCAGTTTCCAAATTGTGTTATACATGGAGGTCTGAACCTAGAGAGGAATCAAGTGGATCTAGACAACAAGAACCCAAGGAGAAGCAGTGGGAACTTGAAGCCACCAAGTCACCCAGGGGCCCTGCCCTTTGACCCCCAAACGTGAGCTGGACAGAGCGCCCCACAACGGGAGTCAGGCGATTGTCCCTGCTAAGTATTTGACCAATGGCCAGAGGCCCACAGCTGGCATCTGAGAAGGCCACGACCACAAGGAGTAACAAGGCACTTGAGCAAGCCCAGGCCTGACTCAGATTCTGAAGCTGCCACCAGCTGCGTATTTCCTTTAAAAGTGGGGTCATACCTCTGGACCTACTCTTTTTCTTCCATTTTTTTTTTATTGTGGGAAAATACAGATAATATTTGCCATTTTCACCAGGCTTAAGGATACACATCAGTGGTATTAAATATGTTCATGATGTTGTGCAACTATCTCCACCATCCATCCCCAGGATTCTTTTCATCTTGTAACACTCAAGCTCTATAACCCGTTAGATAAGCGCTCCCCATCTCCCCTCCAGCCAGCCCCTGGCAGGCACCATTCTACTTTCTTTCTGAACCTACTCTCCATCACCCTTTGAGGTCAGGGAGAACCTCTTGTAAATCAATGGATTCATTCTCCAGGGTTCTAAGGTAGAGTTCTACAGGGCCCACACCTGGACCTAGGGTTGCTGGCTCCACTGCAGCCAGAAAGCCGGCAGGAGGTCTACAGGGTGGGGGTGGGGGGGCTCGTCCTCTCACTGCTTTTTCTCCACAGAGACTGGCCAGGGCCCAGCAAATGGCAAAGGGCCCTCTGTTGAGACCTTTGAACTCTTGTCACAAAACAAGAGCCCATTCTAATATGGGATATTTCCCTTTTTAAAATTCCTTTTGACTAGAAGAGCAAACAATTTGGGGATGATGTGCGGCTGATGCAAAGGCAAAGAAGATTGGACTGTTAGAAGTTAACTAATGTCTACTCCCAAGCAGGATGAAACTTGTCTTTACTGAAGGAAGAGTTGGAGGTTAAAAGGTCCTCTTTGCCTGAAGGTTGAGATTTGCACACAGAATTTCCAGAGTGCTGGATTGCAGCAGGGATAACGGCAAAGAAGCTGGAGCTCATCTCATGCAAACATTTCAGGTGAAGGGGGACTTCTGACAACTGAGACTTCACTAATAAGTGACAAAAATTATGTGTGTAATAATTTGACATTTTTAGCGTTAAAGTCTCTATTGGAATAGAATGCGTAAATTAATACTCTTAGGAAATCTGCTTGGAAGAAAACAGAATGGGGATCATGAACCCTATTAACTCGTATGTCCCAAGCCTCTAATGGAAGATTCCCAAGGGGAAGAGGAGGATGCTCCAAGTGTGTGGAAACTTTGTAAAGCTCACAAGCATGTGTTTTATGAAGTCGCGTAGCGGAGTCCTCAACTGATTTTATAACTGAGATTTATGTCTCTAACAAAATAAGATACACAGCAAATGAATGAGTCTACTGGCCTTTTCTGGAGACGGAATGATAAGTTCTCTATAGATATTGTTGACTTTGCCCAGTTATCTGTTTTTTTTCTGTAAATTCTCCACAGTGCCCCAGGCTGGAACTCCAAATCTACTGTTCCCATCAAATCAATTTCCCCACAGAGTGAAGAATGCTGTAAATACTATGCTTAAAATTCATTGTTATCTATGAAGAGCCCAACTCAAGAATCATTGAGATTAAGAAGGTCTACGTAGTGAAGATGGATAGAATGTATAGAAAAAAAAGAGATCCACACGCTGATTATTTTCTAATAAAACTGTTCATTCTATCAGAAAGTGGAGGGAATTAATATAAACAGACAGATTTGTTTAAACCCAATTTCACTACCATTCTGTACATTGCTTTAACCCTATTCTGACATCAGTTATTAAACAAATGATATTTTCACAGATACGAAACCCCTGAGCTAAAGTTATCCATACCTACAGGATTATTCTGTATTTAATTTTACTGTACAAAGGATGAGAAAATTATATGGCTATAGAACATGTTCACAGATCTTACGAGCTCAGAATTCTATGCAACAAAAATGACTATTTGTCGGGGAGAGCACCAGAGTTTTCAAAACATGAAAACAGAAAACAAAACCAGTAAGCACAGGATTTTTGTACACCTACAATGTGACAGGGACTTTATATGTCGTTTATATTTCTAGCCCCAACAACCCTGCAAAGGAGTATTCATATTCCCATGTTACAGATGAGGAAACTGAAACTCCTAGAAATTATCCAAGGTTACATAAAGTCTCATCCATGGTCAAATAAAGAGTGGAACCAACCTACATCTGTCTAACTCCTAACTCCTGTGTCCTTTCCACCACCATGCTCTGTCCAATATTAGCTTAGGTAGTTGACAACCAGAACTTCAAAGACACCCCTTTTCATAAATAGAATGCAAAATCCATCATTAAGGGACATAAATTTATTTATTTATTTATTTATTTATTTAAAAGATTTTATTTATTTATTTGACAGAGAGAGACACAGCGAGAGAGGGAACACAAGCGGGGGAGTGGGAGAGGGAGAAGCAGGCTCCCCGCAGAGCAGGGAGCCCAATGCGAGACTCGATCCCAGGACCCTGGGATCATGACCTGAGCTGAAGGCAGTCGCTTAACGAACTGAGCCACCCAGGCGCCCGGGACATAAATTTATTTTAAATGCATTTGTGTGCATGCTTCTCTAAACAACTTTCTTGACTGAATTCCAATTTAATGGACTTATTTTATTCCAGAAAGAAAATAAATCGGGCACCTGGGTGGCTCATTTGGTTAAGCAACTGCCTTCGGCTCGGGTCATGATCCTGGAATCCCAGGATCCCTGCTCAGCGGGGAGTCTGCTTCTCCCTCTGACCCTCCCCCTCTCATGTGCTCTCTCTCTCTCATTCTCTCTCTCAAATAAATAAAATCTTAAAAAAAAAATTGAAAGAAAATAAATCTTTTTTCCCCCTTTGCATTTATTGTGCACCTGCTATGACCCAGGTACTATTCGGACACTGGAGATAGGGAGGCACATAGACTTCAGTCTGCCATCATGCTCTCACGATCGCAGTTGTGAGCACTCTAGCAAGTTCTCAAACCTATTGATTTAAAAGGAGCATAATACAATTGCTAAGTCTTATTACGTGCTTCAACTTACCTCTGGTAAACCCACATGATATTTAACCAATAATGCAGGAAAGCATTTTATACTGCATTTTTGTTTTTACATTTCTAAGAGTTATAAATTGAAAGGTATAAAGAATGTTGGATTAGAGGCCGGCTCTACTCTATACCCACATTCTTACTGAGTTTTTCTGAGACTCAGTTTCTTCATATCTAAAAATGGGGGTGGCAGTGATGGACTTGCAGGCTGTTGCTCAGATTCCTTTGCATGATATCCAAGAACCTTTATGATCCTCTTTCCAGCCCCACTCTGAAGACCCTGGGATCTGGCCTCTTGGAACTAACTGCTTTCTCCAGCAGACCAAATGCTTTCCATCCAGCGTGGCTGTTTGGTTGTTTATCCCGGACAGCGCTCCACTCCCTAACCTATGAAAATCTCCCAGCCGGAGCCTTCTCTCTGACGCCCCAGGTCTGAACGGAGAGCCCCTCCCCTGCACTCCCCCAGCACCTAGCTCATCCTTGCTCCACAGTCTCGTTTTCTGTCAATGACAGACTCTCGTCTGAATCATGTCCTCACCTTCTCCTTCACTGTGCTCAGTGTTCTACAGAGTGGCTCTCAATAAATGCTGGATGAATAAATGAGTCGATCTTAATTGGCACGTGGAAGGCATTAAGGAAGAAGGTCCTCTTCCTTAGCCAAACTCCATTCAGCAATTGGTTCAGTCATCAAAAAGGCATATATAGGGGCGCCTGGGTTGCTCAGTCAGTCGAGCATCTGACATTTGATTTCGGCTCAGGACATGATCTCAGGGTCGTGAGATCGAGTCCCTGGTCAGCTCTGCACTGGGGGAGGGCGGGGGGAGTCTGCTTGAGATTCTCTCTCGCCCTTTGCCCTTCCTCTGCCTTCTCTCTCTCTCTCTAATAAATACATCTTTTAAAAAAAGACATATATCAATCTTAAACAGCACATTTTCCAGTGAGGATATGATTCTCTACCTCTTAAAATCTCTCCCAAGCCTCCAGTAAAGAAGTGATTTTGAGGGAAGATCATCAGTGATCTCCAAATGTTTTGATTGTGTGCTCCTATCATGAAAAAGGTATTTCAAAAAAACTTAAAAAAAAGATGCCTTATATTTTGTGTGTAAGTATACACAAAATTTTAGTTAACCCCAATAAACATGTACTTATGCATTTATAAATTAGGTACATATCCTACTGTACTAATATATAAGATATACACAGAAAATATAATTTTTCATGAAGAAATAAAAACATTTTCATATTCTCTTTCTGCACCCCAATAAATTGTCTGGCACAGGAAAGACTAATCTTGGCTGAGCAGCTGTATTTTCTGGTAGAAGGAAGAAAACCATGCTTTTCTTTTCCTCCGCTATTCCCCAATGTTGGCTATTTCCTCTCCTTATTCAGGTTCTCTTACAAGACCACCAACATTCTTCAAACATTAGTGAAATAAAATAGGAGGAAGGTTTAGGGCTCTGGATTCTCAGTCTGGAAATGTCACAATTTAATCTCAGACGTTTGCTGTGAAGTTGTAAGCATGACAGTGTGAAACCCGACAGATTATTCTTGAATTCCTTGTTTGTTTTCATTGTGACCACACCCATAACATTCGTTTTATCTTGTTTTTCTTCAAAACTCAAAGGGTGTATGGTTGTATGACTTAAATGGGGAAAAATATTATCAAAACAATATTAAGGAATTACTGTTTTTACAGTTTTCACTAAATAGAAAGCCCTCATATTCAGAGTATTTAAATGCTATAGTTTTTATCTGCATCTTAAAGAAAAAAGTTAATATTCAAAATGTTTTGAAAATGATGTGTGCAATGCCCACCATGTTAAAACCATTTTAATGGCTTTTATTTTTTTTATTTTCTATTTTTTTTAAAGATTTTATTTATTCATTTGAGACACAGAGACACAGAGAGAGCATGAGCAGGGGGAGAGGCAGAGGGAGAGGGAGAAGCAGGCTCCCCGCTGAACCAGGAGCCCGATGTGGGGCTCTATTCCAGGACCCCCGGATCATGACCTGAGCCGAAGGCAGACGCTTAACAACTGAGCCACCCAGGTGCCCCCTCTTAATGACTTAAAAACACACACACACATGCACAGGAAAAAATATCAGATGGATATTCTCCAAAAAGTTAACAAGGTATATCCAAAATGATGAGATTGAGGTTAATTTTCTTTTCTTTGTGCATTTCTGTAATTTTTCAAACGTCCTATAGTAGCCAAGTGTTTTTTTTTTTTTAAAGATTTTATTTATTTATTTGACAGAGACACAGCGAGAGAGGGAACACAAGCAGGGGGAGTGGGAGAGGGAGAAGCAGGCTTCCCGCGGAGCAGGGAGCCCGATGCAGGGCTCGATCCCAGGACCCTGGGATCATGACCTGAGCCGAAGGCAGACGCTTAACGACTGAGCCACCCAGGCGCCCCACCAGTATTTTTTTTAAAAAGTATACATGTAACCAATTGTAAATAATTTACATAGATTTCTATATTTTAAGCTTCCAATAGAAAATTTTAAAATACCTTTTGGAGTTACTAGTATCCAGAAGAAAAGTATATTATTTCATGTTTTATAATTCATTTTAATTTTAGTATAATTTTTAATGTTATTTTGGCTTCACAAAATAAAATAAAATCAAATCAAAACAGTATGGTACTGGCACAAAAATAGACACACAGATCAGGAATAGAATAGAGAGCCCAGAAATAAACCCACACTTTTATGGTCCATTAATCTACGACAAAGGAGGCAAGAACATACTATGGGGAAAAAACATTCTCTTCAATAAATAGCGCTGGGAAAACTGGACAGCTATATGCAAAAGAACGAAACTGGATGACTTTCTTATGCCATATATAAAAATAAACTCAAAATGGATTAAAGGTCTAAATGGGAGATCTGAAGCCATAACCCCCAAAAGAAAACTTGGGCAGTAATCTCTTGGACACTGGTCTTAGCAACATATTTATGAATATATTTCCTCAGGCTAGGGAAACAAAAGCAAAAATAAACTACTGTGACTACACCCAAATAAAAAGCTTTTGCACAGCAAAGGAAACCATCAACAAAAAGAGAAGGCAACCTACTGGATGGGAGAAGATAGTTTGCAAATGACCTATCTGATAAAGGGTTAGTATCCAAAATCTATAAAGAATTTACAGAACTCAACAAAAAAACAAAAACAAAACCAAAAATACCCAAATAATCTGATTTAAAAAGGGCAGACAACCTAAATAGATATCTTTACATAGATGGCCAACAGGTACATGAAAAGATGCTCCACATCACTAATCATCAGGGAAATGCAAATAAAACCACAGTGAGATATCACTTCACACCTAACAGAACAGCTAGTATCAAAAAGGTAAGAAATAATGGGTTTTGGTGACGATGTGGCGAAAAAGGAACCCTTGCACACTGTTGGTGGGAATGAAAACTGGTATAGCCACTGTAGAAAACAGTATGGAGGTTCCTCAAAATATTAAAAATAGAAATACCATATGATCCAGTAATGCCACTACTGGGTATTTACCCAAAGAAAATGAAAACAGTAACTTGAAAAGATACATGCATCCCTATGTTTATTGCAGCATTATTTACAATAGCCAAAATATGGAAGCAGCCCATGTGTCCATTGGTAGATGAATGGGTTAGAAGATATCTATCTCTCTCTATCTCTCTAGTGGAATATTACTCTGCCATAAAAAGGATGAGATCTTGCCATTTGCAACAACATGCATGGATCTACAGGGTGTTATGCTAAGTGAAATAAGACAGAGAAAAACAAACACCATATGATTTCACTTACATGTGGAATCTAAAAACAAAACAAAACAAAAACAAACCAAACGGACTTTTAAATAGAACAAACTGATGTTTGCCAGAGGGGAGGTAGGGGGGATGGGTGAAATAGATAAAGGGAATTATGATGTACAAACTTCCAGTTATAAAATAAGTAAGTCACAGAGATGAAAAGTACAGCATAGGGAATATAGTCAATGGTATTGTAATAGCATATGGTGATGGGAGCTACATTTGTGGTGAGCACAGCATAATGTAGAGTTGTTGAATCATCATGTTGTACACCTGAAACTAATGTTACAGTGTGTGTCAACGATACTTCATTTAAAAAAGAAAAAATGTCATTTAAAATCAAATGCTTCCTAATAGAGCCTCACTTGTCTAGATTACAGATACACTTTAGGCTGAGGATACAGAGAGAGTCAGAGAATGGGTCCAGAGGAGCTTGTAACATTAATGGAATCGAGGCAGAAAAGGAGAGTCTAAATCAGGAGGTAGGTCTTTCTGGAGAAGATGAAGATTATGGAGAGCCCATGCTATCTAAACATGTGATAGTCCTTGTAAGGAAATCTATCATCATATAAATAAATAATATGGAATCCCAGTTTCTGCCATTTTTCCTGGCAGAATCTCAATTTTGCTCAGGCGTTCACCCTTCCATGGGCTCAAGTTGGTATAAACTATATATGATGGTCTCATTCCCCTTGTCATTGACTCTCTTAGTCATTCCCCGCTGTTGGGATTTAAGAGGAATTCTGCTGGGAGCATCCTGGGTAGATTCCTTCCTCATCATCAAAGCTGAATAAAATATTTAAACCAACTATTGAAAGGCACAAAAGAACAACTAAGGCAGATGGGACTTGAGTGGCCAGAATCCTGGAGAAGCCCCATATTTGCCTCTCCTTCTACCTAGTAGTAGGTATGGGAAGTAAAGGTAGGCAAAAAAGTGAAGGCTGGGGACAAGGACAATCTTGCTGGGCTAGAAAGTGTTGGGGTTTGGAGTTTCCAAAGAGGATGGACAGATAGTGGTAGAGGTTGAAGCTTGGAGGCCTAAAAAGATTGAAGGGCCTGGGTACCATTGAGACTCCAGAGGACTCTACCTGTGAGTAAGAGTAAACCATAAAAAGATCATGCCTAACAAAGCCTAAGACCCATGCTCAACCGGATCAAGTTGATCTGTAAAAAGCCTATCTGGCTTCCAGAATAGAATTAAATCTTCTTTGGATAGAAATAATACCATCAGCCAAAGCCTTGCAATTTTCCTTTTTCTTTTCTTTCTTTTTTTTTTTTTTTTAAATATCTATTTATTTATTGGGAAGAGAGAGAGAGAGATCATGAGTGAGTGTGTGGCAGGGAGGGGCAGAGGAAGAGGGAGAGAGAAACTCAAGCAGACTCTGTGCTGAGTGTGAAGCCCAACATGGGGCCTGATCTCATGACCCTGTGATCAGACCTGAGCCAAAACCAAGAGTTGGATACTTAACTGCACCACCCAGGCACCCCTGTTTTACAATATTTCATACATAAGGTCTGACATTTAATTAAAAAAATCTACCAGTATATGAACAAACAGGATCAAATGACAAAAACCAAAAGAAGAAACAGATAATATACATAGACCTCAGGATGATCAGTGATCAAGTTTTGTAGTTATCAGACAAGAAACAAAAAGTAGTTCTGGTTAACATGCTTAAGAAAATAGAAGAAAAGTGTTGGATTTTATCAGAAAAACCACAGGAATCTTGGAGGGGGTATGAGGCACTGGAAATGATCTACATCTTGGTCTGTGTGGTGATTAATTGGGTATTAGGATAAAAAATCATCAAGCTGTACATCAAGCTGAACCCTTAAGATTTGTATATGTATGTTATGCTTTTTAAGAAGTTAAATCGTGGGGCGCTTGGGTGGCTCAGTCAGCTGAGCATGGGGGTGATCAAGCCCCATGTTGGGCTCCATGCTTAGCATGGAGTCTGCTTGTCCCTCTCCCGCTGCTCCTTCTGGTGCGTGCTCTCTCTCTCCCTGAGGTAAATAAATAAAATCTTAAAAAAAAAAACAAGTTAAATAGTAACAAATTCTAAGAGAGAAAGAAAATGTTTAACTCTTCTTTGCTGAATATCATCAAACTTGCATGTGATCCTTCAAATTAATAAGCTTCCCTCAACCATGAAGGAAGATACTGTGCATGTGATGAAGACAGCAAAGTAGAAAGCTGGGAATTACCTAGGTCTGGGGGGGGCGATATACCAAATATTTAAAACAAGTACACTACAGGCAGCAAGCAATCAGAAGGCGCATCTACTGTAAATCATCTAGTATGGTTGAAGTGGTGTTTTCCATCCCTTACAAAGTCATGGAATCACAGACTTAACTATCTGAGAACAGCCCTACTCTAATAGTTGAAAGAGTAGGATCTGGAGCTGGATGGCTTGGGTTTAAGTTCTGAATCTCCCACCTACTAGGTTACACCTAATATTTGTGTAACCTTTAGTAAATTATTAAACTCACCATGAGTCCGTTGCCTTATCTCAAGTTGGGAACACATTGTAAGGTTTATATGAAGAAGTAAATGAGCTAATGCACATTAAATGCATAGGATAATACCTGGAACTTAGTTCTTCATGTTATTTCCTTAACTGAGTATAATTGACATTATTATTACTTATAGATTTTTGTCAAATGAGATAATAAACCCCTTCCCATTTAGGCTTTTATTTAGATCTTCTGTTACTTGCCCAAAGCATCCCAATGTAGTTACACAACATCCATGAAAGACAGAGGTCTAAGACAATTGCTAATTGGCCTTACAGTAGAAGTCCTTTCTGGATGAACACTTTTCTAAGGGTTCACTCAGGCTAGTTCTTTCCTTTTTCCCTCCCGAGATTGAACCTGAACACAAGTGTTTTGCTCCCTCGATATACATTTCACCAACGGCTACCGTAGTTCGCCAATGGTTCACGTGTGCTTTTTGCATTATCTTATTTAAAACATGGCGAGTCCCTTGTTACCATTGTACAGCAGTATATGCACTTGAGAAGTGTGGCGGCAGGCTGTGAAATGCATTTTCCTAGCCCAGTACTGCTCATCCCTAGGATTTGTGCCCACTGGCTTCGGAGTTGCTCTCAGTTTTTGTCTGTGACCACCAAGAGCCATCCAGAATTTTCCTTTACCAAAATTTGGTTCTGAACTGTCATAGTTTTTTCTATGTATTTCCACGTCTGGGACGCCAAAGGATATAACCCCAAGACAATCACAATCAAGCCAACAAAAGTTATGTTCAGGAAGATGTTCATTGTGGGGTTGTTATAATAGGAAAAATTTGAAAATACTTTAAGCTTTTCGGCAGTGAACTGGAAACAGACTAAACTCACTTCAGAAGGGGCAGGTTGGTTTAAGTAAAACAGTATTTGACTATCTCAAAGAATTTGGGATGTTTTAAACGTAATTGGGAGTTATATGTAAAATAATAAGAAAATAAACAAGTAAAAGAATATATATAGCTGCTCAGTGGAATATTCTGTAGTCATTGAAAGCCCATTTTAAAAACAGGATATAAACTTGTATAGAGGATGGTAATACAACTGTATTTACAAAAGCATGCATAGGAAAAATATCTAAAGAAGTACAGTTGACCCCTGAACAATACAAGTTTGGACTCTGTGGGTCCACTTACCCATGGATTTTTTTACAGTACAGCCCTGTAAATGCATTTTCTCTTCCTTATGACTTCATAACATTTCCTTTTCTCTAGCTTGCTTTGTTGTAAGAATATAGCATATAATACATATAACATAAAATGTGTGTTAATTGACTATGTTATTGGTAAGTCTTCTGGTCTAGAGTAGGCTATTAGCAGTTAAATTTTTAGGGAGTCAAAAGTTATAGGTGGATTTTTGACTGGGCGGGGGGTGGGGCACGGGGTTGGCGCCACTAACCCCTACGTTGTTGAGGGTCAACTGTATACCCAAGTGGAAAGCATGTTAGTGTTCGGGTCATAGCATTGCAGAATTTCTGTTTGTTTCTTTTCTCTGTATAACAAATAGAATTATATTAGTTCTATTTGTAGACAATTTACAAATAAAATTAAAAAATAATAATAATTTTAAGATACTGTATATTGCTGAAGATATGAAATTAAGGGCCAGAGAATTGAAATAAATAAAGTTACGTGTAATCTGAACATTTCATATAAATCTCTATCAGATGCTATAAATTCACCTTGTATAAATTTCAGTGATACCCCACTTATATAATCAGCTTAAATCTCTGGAATGTGGTCAGGAAACAGGTAGAAGTAAAAAGTAAAAATTCTTGGGGTGCCTGGGTGGCTCAGTTGGTTGAGCGACTGCCTTCGGCTCAGGTCATGATCCTGGAGTCCCGGGATCGAGTCCCGCATCGGGCTCCCTGCTCAGCGGGGAGTCTGCTTCTCCCTCTGACCCTCCTCCCTCTCATGTGCTCTCTCTCTCTCAAATAAATAAATAAAAAATCATAAAAAAAAAAGTAAAAATTCTTGTAAGCAAAATGACTGTCAAAGCCCATATGCTTTATTCGCAGGTACTTACTAAGAGGCAGCTCGGCTCATTCTTGCCACAATTCTAGAATTGCCACAAGCTAGAATTTCTAGTCCACAACATGTGAGAAGCAGGAAATTGAAAAGTAGATGGGGTTGCAGAAAGTAACATCTGCCAGCCTGACAATAAAGTCCAGAGGTAGAGAAAACCTCCCCAAAGTGGACCACGATATTTTGAAAATGATTCCACATGGGGTGCCAAGCATAACTCTATTCCAGCATTTTCTATGGCAGTTGGCTCTAATAATGACACAGCAGCTCTCTGTAACAACACACTTACCCTACTTGGGAGGCTGTCTAGTCATAGAAGCATGTGGAATACACATTTTGGAAAGAATTCCACTTAATATGGTTTCTTTTTAAAATATCTTTTTGGTTGTTTTGCCTTAACACGCACATGCACACACATGCACACGCATACACACACAGCCCATCAAGGAACTGCTCACTCTTCCTTAACAGGCAATAAATGAGGAGTTATACTCAAGCTTTTCTGGAAAAAAAAGTGACAATTTATTAGAGGAACTTTCCCTCATTTTGCTCTGTCCCTAATGAAGCACTAAGAGAACATTTTTCATTCTCAAGGCTTGTCTCCCCTCCGTACCCTCCTCCACCCACCCCTCTCTCCCTCTTCGCTCCGCTCCCTGCCCCCTCCACCCCGCATGCCTATCGCAGACGTGAGCTGTACCAGTCTCCGGGGAATTAAAATTGAGATATGTAAATGTCAGTTTCTATTCTCGCTAACAAGAAACTCTTCCGCCAGGATCCCCACAAGCGCTGCAAACCCTGGGAGATGTGTCCCACCCGTGGATCTGGGCTGCCTGTGGATCGCAACAGTCAGGGCTGTTTGGAAAGTTTTAAGGTTGTTTGCTTTAGTGGATTCGTTCCAAATGAGGCACATGTTTTTCAAAAGCGAATGCCAAAGATAACAAAAAATGCAAAGGAGAGGAGAAAGGGAGAATTATCCAGAATATATGAGCGAACCAGGATAAGACTCAGCAAGCGGCAGAATGTTCAAGGGCGCTTGGCTCTCCACCACATTTAGAACGGCCCACAGAGACTGAGGTTAAAAACAATGTCTGTAATCACTGGGAAGACAGTTACTCGGGACCCTGAATGTGTTTTACATCTTCTTGATGTCACTTGGGGCAGAGGTCACTGCATTATTCTGTTATTTAAGCTGTTTACAGCTATATTTGAGTGGTCTTTTGTTGACAATTTTGCTTCCAAGTAATTTTCTGAAAACATCCTAATTGCTGTCCCCTGTCATTAGCTACTGTAATTTGTTTCCAGGGCTGATGGTCAGCACTATAATTGCATTTAGAACACTGAATGGGTTTGCATGATTCTTTGGTGCATCTTCTTGTTAAACTCTCTGCCATTTCTTAAACCCCTTTTAGATTTTTTCAAAACTATGCCATTTACATCTTTAAAGAAGAAAATGGAAGAGGATTATTTTTGCATCATTGTAATTGAGTAGTTCCATAGGACTTCCATTTCTAAAGGCATTATGATTGTTAATTAATTACCCAGCCATGTGCCCTTGAGCTCTCAACCATTTGGAGTCTCTCTGATTCCTAGATAAGCCACTGAGGGTAGGGAAGGGCAGTTGACTGGGGAGAGGTTCCTCCCTTCCTGTTGGGATTCCCACCCTTTTTCCAGGCCACCCCACCCAACTGGGATCTGCACAGGCTGGCTTCATTTGCTGTATTTGAAGTTTTGTGTTTGATGTTCCCTGAATGTGTGTATAAAATACATTCCAAAGTAACATATAGATTATTTTGGGGTTATTTGATGTTTTGGATTTTCCCTGTTGCTATTCACTTCCACTCATTCATTTACCCCTTCGTGGAAACCTGTACCAACCACCCCCTCTATGCCAGTGAGCGAGGCTCCGAAGAGAGGAGAGCCACAGTCTCACCATGCAGATAGTTAAGACAGCTGAGAATTCTAGTAGACGAGGTGTGTGATGGCATCTGAAGAAAATGCCAATGGGAGAACCAGTGCAACTGTTTTTTCTTGGGAGGGCGGGGGTGATGTTTTTTGAGCTGGACCTTGGAGACTCCAGATTTGTATATGTGCGTTGAATGGGAAGGTGTGTGTGTGTGTGTGTGTGTGTGTGTTTGTGTTTGTGTGTGTGACAAAGAGATGGAGATAAATAGCATTCTTCCAGGGAGACAAACCAACATGGAAAATGGGAAATCAGGGAGCAGTAAGTCATCCATTTGCCCTAACTAGAGGGTTTGTTGTAAGGAATAATGGTAAAGGAGGCTGGGAACGTGGTTTAGAGGAAGATTTCGGAGGGTGTTGAATGGTCTGCTGGGTGAACCTCTCCATTAAGCAGCGTCTCCCCAACTGGACTGAAAGTGATCACTTACAGCCAGAAGCATAGAGAAAGCAAGAGGCATGGCTGCATATACCGTATGGCAAAAAAAAAAAAAAAATTCACAGAGAGCTTAATTATATGGATAACAATACCAGTGGCCAAACAACCAGGAGATCCAAAGTAAGGCCAAGAAAATGGGCTTTATGAAGGAAAAACTGATAATTAAGCAAAAGATTAATTATACTGAAGAATGTTGAAAGCAACCAGATTGCAGAGAGTTTTCTGATTTTATATCAATGGACAATCCCGTCTGAAACCACACAGGCTGCACTCAAGTCACGCATTCATTTATTTGTGGGTGATTACAGGGCTTAACACTCTGTGAAGTTCAGCTCTTATTTACTCCTAGATTCCTCTGTTCCTGTTTCCTTCTGACTTTCTGTCTCCACCCTGTACTCAATACCAGGCCTGTGCCAAGCTTCATGTCATGCCAACTTCCACAGGAAATCCAGTTGTATCAACGATCCTGTGATTTCTGCCATTCACAGAGATGGGTGGGATGCTGGCAGCATGGGTCCCATCACCAGCCTCTAGCCTGTCCCTCTCCTCAGCATCACCCTGCTTACAAAGCCTCCCTGTGACTCAGAAGGCTCCCCTTCATGACAAGTGGCCCCCCTCCTGCTCTCGGTCTGTGGTCACTGAAGGCCTGGCTCCGATCCACAGTCGTAGTGTATAATGAGACAAAATACAATAATCAAGCAGTAGAAACTACCATTTCTTGAGCACTGACTATGGGCCACGTCCCAAACGGAGGGCTTACCTGCATTACCTCATCTGACTCTCCAACTCTGTGAGGCGGGTGTTATTAAGCTGTGTTGCAGACGAGGAAAAAGAAATCCAGAGAGGTGAAGTGACATGCCCAAACGAATCCAAATTTTAAGAAAGCAGATCAATCAGTTACCAAAGCATGGCGTCTTAACGAAGTATCATTAGAACTGTCTTCATGACTCAAGGCTAAAGGCGCATTGTTCGAGGCACCCTCTGGATGAGAATGAAATCGGCCACAGCACAGTTTTAAACCCGGGAAGCTCAGTTATCCAGAATGAAAAATCAGTGAATGAGGTACTGATATATAAGTTACTGACTCTGACACTGAAAGTGATGGTCCTCCAAATACCGAGTCTTTCAACTGCTCACACCCCTTAGGGACAGCCTTTCCAAAAGGGACTGGATACTTTTGTGCGTTCACAGAACTCAGAGGCCATAATCGGACTGCTTCTAGAAGGTTTGTCTTTGAGACACTGGAAGCGTTTGTCATTGTACTATCAGTGAGGCTACCAGGGACCAGGGCCTTTATAGCAGTGTGTGGTTCCTACAGGGGTTTTCACTACATGCCACGCCTCTGCTCCCCGATTGTGGGTTGAGTTTTGTCCCCCTGAAATTCATAGGTTGGAGTCCTAACACCCATTACTTTAGAATGTGACCTTATTTGAAGACAGGGTCTCTACAGAGGAAATCAAGTTAAAATGAGGTCATTAGGGTGGGCCCTCATCCAGTATGACTGGTGTCCTTATAAAAGGGGGATATTTGGACCCAGAGACACTCATTGAAGGAAAACATGGGGAGACAATAGCTATCTACGGGCTAAGGAGAGAGGCCAGGTCCAGATCCTCCCTTACAGCCTCGGAAGGAACCGACCCCGGTGACACCTTGAGTTTAGACTCACCAGCCTCCAGAACAGTCGGCCAATAAATTTCTGTTCGTTTAGCCACACAGTCTGTGGTACTTTGTTACAGCAGCCCCAGCAAACGAAAATGCCCCCCACTCCCTCCTGTGACCCTTGGAATTCTCTCTCCCTTCTTCATGTTCATCAAAATGAGTAAGAACCAACCGAACTAACAGGGCTCTGATGGGCTGCCACCTTCTGAACAAGGTACCGGATACTGAGCTTGTCCTAAAAGAATTCCCTTTGGGCACCTGGGTGGCTCAGTCGTTAAGCAGCTGCCTTCGGCTCAGGTCATGATCCCAGGGTCCTGGGATCAAGCCCCGCATCGGGCTCCCTGCTCAGCGGGAAGCCTGCTTCTCCTTCTCCCACTCCCCCTGCTTGTGTTCCCTCTCTCGCTGTGTCTCTCTCTGTCAAATTAATAAATAAAATCTTAATGTTTAAAAAAATAATAAAATTTAAAAAAAAAAAAGAATTCCCTTTGATTTGATCCACTCAACTGATGGCATATATAAGAACACATATATGAATATTACTTTTTCTGAAGAGGAAAAAAAAAAAGGAATAAGTTATTGAGGGTCCTTAACAATTTCTCAGCCTGACTCACATTGCAGCCATATGACATAGAGGGACTGACTGTTCTACAGGCTTGCTGGGGAGTGCCAGTGGTATTCCAAACAGATCTTAAAACAAGTATATGCAGCTTCTTGCTCAAGACGTGTAAATAAACTGGCAGCCAAGTCAGCGGCCCCTCGTCTGCTCCTTTTTTTTAAGTAATTTTCAAGACAAGCTCCAACATAACTCTCACAGTTGGTTACTAGAGGAGTTAATGGCTGTAAGCTCAAAAGGAATGACTTTTTTGAATTATCCATTTGACAGAAGTCTCCCTAAGGCAACACTTTGACCCCCTGCCCACTCCCCTAGTTGAAGTTAGCGACCGCGTATTAATTAGTGGAAACCAGTCTCAGGGAACACTAAACCCTTGTCTTTTCTTTTTAAGAATACAGAGTTCACATTAGAAAACAAGTAATTCTAAATTACCTGGAAGCTTCTCATTATGTGAACTGGAAGTTTCCTGGTAAATGTTTTCCACAAAAACTACCCGAATTAAGGACCTTTCATCTCAATAGGACTGATGCTCTGGGAAGGCAGTTAGCTGCCTACATGAGATGATTAGAGAGTTAACAAGAATGTGTTTCTCTCCAAAACATTTCCTTCACTGGCTTGTTGCAAGTGTCTACGTTTCACAACAGGTATGTCGGTTTTAGAGTTAATCGTTGTCTTTGCTTCTGCATCATTGTGTACCACCCCTGGAAAAAGTAACTTCCGGTTCCTACCAGAACTCAGCCATGTGGGGGGGATCCAGCAGAGACGGGTCACATCAAGCGCCGGAATGTGAGGCTTCGTTTTGCAGGGAGCCCTGGGTCAGCGGGTAGCCAAGGATCCCTCTCTTGGCCAGGTGCTGACACTCAAATCAGAGCTGGCATCCTTGTTAATGGATACGGTTGGGTTTCCTGAGCTTCTTCCTGTTGGGAGTCAAATACCCACAGTTGATAGTTTGGTGGTACCTCTTGGGTCGGAAGTCCAGTATTAGATGGACAGGTAGCATTTTAAGTTGCTTGCACGTGAGCAGGCATTAGGCTTTTGTGTCTCATTTTCTATGTGATCAGAATGAGGCTAGCTGGATGAGAGGACTGGCCCCCAGAGGAGGCTGGGGGTGGGAGGGGAGGGTGTGTGTGTGTATGGGGGGTGAAGATACCAAAAAGGATAAAAGAAGAAACTAAAGACAAACTTCTAGCCTCTAGAAGTGTGAAAAAACATCTGCTGTTGTTTAAACCATCTAGTTTGTGGTATTTTGTTACAGCAGCCCTAGCAAACTAATACTTTTTGCCTTGCTTTCGTCTCTTTGTGTGAAGTTCTATAAAAGATTGGAAATGCCTTTTGCCAAAAATTTTGTTTCTTTTTGGGGTGAGCGACAACTACAAATTCCAGCCCACATCCAACCCTCTTGGAACATTCAAGGTACATTAAAATTGATCTGATAAGGCATATTCTTGATAAGACACTTACCAAGTCTGCTACTGAAAACATACACCTACAGGAGACAATGAGACAGTTCTAAATGTTCACAGAGCCAGTAATGATGATAACTAATAATCAAAGCATCTGCACTTTAAATGCACAGACTCCATTCTTATGACAACTCTCTAATTTTATTTTATTTATTTATTATTTACTTTTACTTTTTTAAAGATCTTATTCATTTATTTGAGAGAGACAGAGAGCACAAGCAGGGGGAGGGGCAGAGGGAGAGGGACAAGCAGACTCCCCACTGAGTGGGGAACCCAAGGCGGGGCTCCATCCCAGGACCCTAAGATGATGACCTGAGCCAAAGTCAGATGTATAACTGACTGAGCCACCCAGATGCTCCTATAATTTGATTTTAATGCTCATGAGTGAGGCAGTTACTACTCTGTCTCCTTTTATAGATGAGAGGCATGGAGTGAGGCATGGAGAAATTAGGGAACTTTCTTAAGATCACACAACTAGTAACTGAAGAAGAGGGAGTGTTTTACAATACAGAAGTTGGACTCTAGAGCCTAAGCTTGTAATCACTCTGCTATTCTGCCAAGACATTTAATTCTACCAATAGAAAACAAAATGAAGTTGGAACCCTACCTCACACCATATAAAAAAAATGTATTTGATCTGGGACTAGGCAGTGGTTTCTTAAACATGATACCAAAAGCATAAATGACAAAAGAACAAATAAATAAATTGGACTTTATAAAAATTAAAAACCTTTGTGCTTCAAAGGACACTATCAAGAAAGTGAAGACAATCCATAGAACAGGAGAAAATATTTGCAAATCCCATATCAGTTAAGGGTCTGGTATCCAGAATATATTAAAAAAAAAAAACCCAACAAACCCAATTTAATTATGGGCAAAGGACCTGAACAGACATTTCTCCAAAGAAGATATACAACGGCTAGCAAGCATGTGCAAAGGTGCTCATATCACTCATCATCAGGGAAATGCAAATCAAAACCACAATGAGAGATCACCTCACACCCACTGTGATGACTGTAATTAAAAACTAACATAGAAAAGAGAATGACAAGTCTTAAGGAGGATGTAGAAAAATTAGAACCCCATACCTTATTGGTGGGAATGTAAAATGGTACAGCTACCAAGGTGTGGCAGTTCTTCAAAACAGTAAATGTAGTTGCCATGTAAACCAACCAGTTCCATTCCTAAGTATATATCCAAGAGAACTGAAAATGTATTTCCACACAAAAACTTATACAAGAGTGTTCGTAGCAGTATTATAATAGAAAGTAAAAACAAACTGATGAATGTATAAACAAAATGTGATATATGCACACAATGAAATATTATGCAGCTATAAAAAGGAATTGATTACAGATACCTCTACACCATGGATGAACCTTGAGAACATCATGGTCCAGGAAAAAAACCCAGACACAAAAGGCTACATATTATATAGTTCCATTTTTAAGAAATGTCCAGAATAGGCAAATCTATAGCGACAGAAAGTAGATTAGTGGTTGCCAAAGGTCGAGGGGAAGGGAGGTGGGGAGTGACTGTGAATGGGTTAGCATTACTTTTTGGGATAGCAAAAATGTGATGGTCGCCCGACTTCGTGACTATGCTAAAAACCAGTGAATTGTGTATTTTAAAAGGTGACTAGTGGTTATGTGAAGTATATCCTTTAAAAAAAAATTTTAGGTCCCTCGAATTTTAGCCAAGATACAAAGAAAATGACTGTAGGTGTACTTGGTGTACTTTGTTAAGAAGTGCCTTCGGAAGAACAAAAGATTTGTCCCTTGCCTTTAATATATGTGCACATTAAAAAGAATTTTAAAGCTCTAGAGGCAACTTTCAAAATGACTTAAAAAAAGCTGTCATACATACTGATAATATGGTCATGTGGACATTGTTGGAGAAAGTATCTAAGATGTTTGGTGAAAAAATAAATTTTTGCTTGGCTTTGAACTAAAAGTTCCTCAAAATAATTGAGAACTAAAACTAACAAGATTTATCAGAGATTATTAAAAAACTCAGTAAGTTCTGGGGCGCCTGGGTGGCTCAGTCAGTTAAGTGTCCGACTCTTGATTTCAGCTCAGGTCATGATCTTGGGGTCATGAGATCGAGCCCCAGTTGGGGCTCCATGCTGAGCGTGGAGCCTGCTTGACATTCTCTCTCTCCCTCTGCCCCTCCTGATTTTTTTTTCTGTCTCAAAATAAATAAACCTTTTTTAAAAAAAACCTCAGTGAATTCTAATAAGATTTATAGATATTGAAATATAAAATTTTGGGTTTTAAGTATAAGATGGTTGTGTTGATTATTTGGGCCGTGAGGATTGTCTGTGATTCTGACCACCTGATTTGAATTTCTGTTAACTGAACAATAGGATGCAAATGGAGAATGTTGACTGCCTTCTTGGTCTTTATTCTAGTTAGGGAAAACTGGTCCAGCAAGTGGCCCAGAAGCCCCTGTAATTGCCCCGAATTCAACAATTCATGTTTCATAAAACCACACACATTCATATGCGTAGGCACAGACATTTGGCAGGATACCTTGAGAGGGAGGTGTGGTCACACGTGGGCCTTTCCTTTCTATTCTGCCACCAGTAACAGACTGTGGGCCAGCTTCTTCATCTCTTTGAACGTGAGTTTTCCTAATTGCAAAATGGGCAATAGCTCCTGTGCAGGGGATTTGCTAACATTCAATGAAGTAACACATTTAAAGAGCCTGACACACATTTCATTACACAGGGCCTGGGCTGATGACCTTGGCGGTGATGATGATGAATGGGGCAAGGATCCCAAGTGACGTAAATTCCTGTGGACTTCACAATCCCAAGCACGGGGCTAGACATGAAGTAGATCCTAAATAAATACATGTGAGTTGGTGAGTTATTTCCTACTGGAAACCACACAAATCAAAAACATTTGTCTTCTGATTTGTTGGCTTTCTTCAAGTGATGTCCTACCCCTGGGCTTTAGCACGTCCTCTTCCACTAGCAAATGCACCTTCTCCATTCATTAATACTGGCTAAGGGCAGGCGACTCCATGACATTATTTTCTTCTGATAATATTTTCCCCATCTAAGAAAGTTTACTCATTCCGTATTATGCCAAACCGCATAATCTGGAAGAACGAACTACAACTCCAGTTGGAAAGACCTAATTGGGTTTCAGCCATTGCTGGGAAAGTTGGTAGTCCTTGTTTAAAATTATTATTTTAACTGGCTAAATGCCCTTTGTTCCCAGATTAATAATCTCTGCATCGTGCCTGAAACCTTGGTGTTATTTTCACTTCTACACTGAATTTCACCCAATTAAAAAAAATATATACCACACCCTCAATTTCAGAAGTCAAAACTGTTTTTCTAATTGCCTATTTCAGAGGCTTGAGATTTTGAAAATGAATCTCATCACACTGGTTTTAGTTTTCTTTGGCCCGCCCATGTAGCCAGCCTCTTTTATTGGCAAAAGGAAACAATATTTGGTTATTGTTCATTTATTTGTTTCAGGGAAACTTTGTCGTGCCCTAGTTTTTTTTTTTTTTTTTTTTTTAAAGATTTTATTTATTTGACAGAGAGAGACACAGCGAGAGAGGGAACACAAGCAGGGGGAGTGGGAGAGGGAGAGGGAGAAGCAGGCTTCCCGCCGAGCAGGGAGCCCGATGCGGGACTCGATCCCAGGACCCCGGGATCATGACCTGAGCCGAAGGCAGACGCTTAACGACTGAGCCACCCAGGCGCCCCTGTCGTGCCCTAGTTTAAACCATACATATTAACATTAGTCCGGTAAAAAATGCAAAATTTGGGGGCCAAATTGGTGTCAGACAGTTGCACTGAGATAGTATAGTACATTGAATTATGTATAACAGGGTCAACCTAATATTGCCCCGCCCACAGATTACAGATTACTTACAAAATCTAAAAGTAAAAACATAAGCTAAAGTCAAAGCATAAAACAACACATCGAAGTGTTGTTTTTCCAATGAGGTGTTTAACCTAAAGTTTTGAAACTATTCGGCTAATTCTCAAACAGTCCTTGTTCATTGACTGGGCTATTGAGAACCTGAAGTCATCCAAAACTTTACTTTTTGCCCCCTCCAGGATAAAATTCAAGTCTGTTTTTGCTAACAAGGGGAAGAATGTACTGCTCTCCATGCCTTACCAACACCCCCCCCCCCCCCCCCCCCCCCCCCCCGCCATCCTGTTACCTGCAGGTTCTGAAATAGCCAAAGTCAGGAACATGTGAATAATGCTCCACCCGAGGGCAAGTTCATGGATAGCTTGTCACCGTGGGCCCACCCTTGCCAGGCCGCCCAGTGCCCGGCCCAACCGGAGGTATTTGTGCCAGAGAACAGTAATTGCCCTCGGATGTTAACTCCTGTCCCCTGCTTCCTCTCAGCAGCCTGGTATTGATTTATTGTCTGTATATTTGTCTAAACCCTAAAGCTATTTATCTTTTCACCAGGGTAACAAGTTGTGTGTGTATCTAATCTACTACATAAAATAAAACTTTTTATCTTTCCCTTTAAGCTTCAAAAAGATTCCCAGATTTGAGGAACAAGTTCTTACACAGATTTCCCCCTACCTTTCATGATTTTATGGACTTTCAGCAGTGCCCCTGAGCTGTGGTCTTTTATTGCCAATACTTTCATCCCAGCAAGCTTCCAGAAAGAGGTGGGGGGTATGATAAACTGTGAGCGGAGGTGGAATGGGAGACCCTTGCTAGGGGGCTGAGGGGGAGGATGAAGGCCGGAGGGATGGGCCATAGCACAAGAAAAGGCTTCTGGTAAATTAGCAGTGGTAACTCAGGAGAAAGTTCTGCACATGAAGTGATTTGGCCTTTTTGAGTGGTGTGCGCTTGAAAGAAATGCAGGTTAAACCTATTGCTACACATGCCAATCAGATTAAAAACAGTCTTGCTATGATAAAACCTTTCTAAGTCACACACATGAAAACCTCATTGACCAAAAAGGTCTCACAGCGTATGATTCCATTTACGTGAAATAGCAAGAATAGGTGAGTCCAGAGAGATGGAAAGCAGATTCGTGGTTGCCAAGGGCAGGGGTGAGCTGGGGAATGGGGTGACTGCTTAATGGGGGTGGGGTTTCCTTCTGGGTTGAAAAAATGCTTGGAAACTGGAAAGAGGTGATGGTTTCACAATATTAGGGATGTACAAAATGCCACTGAACTATATGTATTTTAACATAGTTAATTCTATATTATGTGAATTTTAACTCACCAAATTATAACCCTGTCTTTTGTGTGTGTGTGTGTGTGTGTGTGTGTGTGTGTATTCAATTTAACAAATATTTGAGTGTGGACAATGTGCCGACCACTTTGCAACTACTGGAGATTCATGAGTGAGAAAGAAAAACTTAACTCCAGTCCTTGTGGAGTTTTTATAAATTAGCCATGAAATCATCATGGAGTGTGAGAAGCACTATAACAGGGAGGGACAGACAGCTGAGGGAGGGATGTTTAACCCAGATTCAGAGGATCAGGGAAGGTTTCCTACAACAGTAACATTTAAATGGACTATAAAGTCACAAATGTGTACTAAGCACCCAGAATGTGTCAGTCCTTGATACAGGACCTAGGGATACAGCAGTGAACAAAACGAAGTCCTTTCCCTCCTAAGCCTTACATCCCTGTGTGAGAGACAAAAGGAAACAAGTAAGTAGAATAGTATACCTGATAAACGCCTGGGAGAAAAATGATAAAGGGAAGGCAGATGGAGAGTTGTGTGTGGGGAAGAAAGGTCCACGTGCTGCTAGACAGTTGGGGCAAGGCCTCCCTCACCGGCAAGCTGACATCTGAGCAGAAACCCAAAGTGAGTGAGGGAGGAAGCCAGGTTGCTACCTGAGAAATGGCAGTGTGAGCAGGTCAGAGCGAGTGCAAGACCCAGATGCAGAACTCTTGGCGGGCTCATGGGAAAAACCAGGAGGGCAATGGGCCTGGAACCCACTGAGAGAGAGGAAGAGGATGGGAAATGCTGTTGGGAGGATCCCTGTGGCCTTCTTACCCATAGGATATTGGTTTGACTCTAAGATGGGAAGACTTTGGACAATTTTCAGCAGAGCGGCAATTTTAAAGGGACTCCTCTAGCTGCCCTGCTGAGAATATGGTGAGCTAAGGAGGTGTTGCATTTAGGGGCGCCCAGCGGGCTCAGTCAGGGGAGCGTGTGACTCTTGATCTCAGGGTTGTGAGTTTGAGCCCCACGTTGGGTGTAGAGATTACTTAAGGGTAAGATCTATAAAAGAAAAAAAAAAAAGAAAGAAAAAGAAGCTGTTGCATTTAACTGGGCAAGAGACAAAGGGTGGTTTAGGACAGATACAGACACACTGGTAGTAAGAAGTAATTAGATTCTGGATAGATGGTCTTTAAAGTTGGAACCAACCACTGTGCTGATGGATTGGCTGTACTTAGTGAGAGGTGGGATGATAATGAGGTTTTGGGCCCCATTGAATGGGGTGGGGGGTGCAGCTGACATTTGCTGAGATGTGGGAGACTCCCGGAAGGACAGGCTTGCTGGATGGGAACCAGGAATTAAGGTTCTGGACTCGTTAGGTCTGAGATGCCTATGGGACGTCGGAGTGGTGCTACTGAATGAGAAGCAGGAGTTCATGTAGAAGTCTGGACTGAGAGACATCAACAAGCAGATGGTACTGAAGCCAGGAAACTGGATGAGATCACCTTAGCCACGAGTTACCCAATGCCTGAAAGTCAACTAAAAAACAGACAGCCCCAAGTCTTACACTAAGCAGATCATTTACGTGGGGAGGGAAGCAGTCATTACAAAGCTGCTCACCAGACATCTCAGAAATGGTTCAGGAAGGAGAGTCAACGCATATGTACAGACAGGAAAGACGCCATGTCTCCAAAGAGAGATAGGAGCTGATTTAAAAGGGAGAGGCCTGACAGTCATTGATCACAGCTTGTTTGTTGTACTGTCTACTCTGCTCTACAGATTTCAGGGAAATTGGGTACTGCACAGGAACAGTATTCCAGCTCAAGAAAGCTGGAAGCACAGAATGGATTCCCTATGAATTTGTTCCATTTGCTCCATTTCATTTTCTTATTTGGAATAAACACTTGTATTTCTAGTCGGACCGTGGAAGACACTTTTCAGAATATATAGCATGAGAATTTTCAACCAACAAGATCATTTCTTTTTCACACTTTTCAACTAGCAGAATGGTATGGAAGAGACCAACTTCTGCTATTGGAGGGACTGGTTTTTATACAGGCCTCGATCTTCAGACAGACATAGGTATCAATGTCCCCAAAGGCTCTTTCCCTCCTCTAGCTACCTGGATACCAGAAGACCCTTAGGACAGAGGTCCCCTCTAAAATGCACCTGATGACCCAACACACATTTGCGACACCATGCTAATGCAGACAGAAATTTCACTTCCTGTTCTCACAAAGTGTGCAATAGTTCTTTATGTTTACCCTGCAGGTTATTGTTGATATGTTTGTCTTGCTACTTTTTCTTTGGCTGTCACTCACCCCAATTCCCCATTACTGACCCAGAACTCCCACATTTACTGGTAACCTTATTAAAGTTAGACTCTGCATTTCATAATCTATGATGGTAACACTTGGTTCAATTTGCTGACACACTTAACCTGACCAAAATCACTTGGAAAAAGAGCTCTGTAAGAACCATTGATTGCATTTATTCCTTTCCTGGGGCAAAAAGTTTCCATTTCCTTTGAGACAAGATCCTTGTCTTCAGAAACAGAACCAGAACCAGATCTGTTTCCCAGCAAAGCTACCCAAAATTCTGACTATTACTGCCAGTTGTTAGTGGATTCTAATAACACGATCTGCTCTGACAGAGCCAAGTATACAAATGGAGGCATTTGGTAGCCTCTGCCTGGTATGATTTAAGGACAGTGGAGAGGCTCCCTTGCAGAATTCTCTCCTGGACCACCTGAGCCCGGTTACCCGAGACTCCACCACTAGTGAATCATGTCTCTGCACTAAGCATTGCCTTCTGGAAAACGTTCTTCAAAGAGGTATCATATTTAAGTCAGTTGGTGGTCAAGGGGATTGTGGGGGGAGACAGCAAGGAGAGGAAAAAGGAAGAGAACCCAAATAAAGGTGGCAACATAAGACTTTGTGTGCTGAGAGTTTTCTTCAGGACTGCATTGCAACATCAGTGTGAACAGAGTAGGTAACAATTATGAGACTGATTCTGGTGTGGCTCAAACCTACAGTCTTGTGCCAAAGGTAGTCTTATTAGTTATTTATAGGAAGCTTAATAAATAAGTGCTGATTCAACCTGATTTGTAGTTGACCCTACTGATTCAATATAAATGATACGTTTCTTTTCGAGAGTGATTCTCAACTGCGGTCAGTCCTGCCCCATCTCCCAGGGGTTATTGTCAATAACTGGAGGTATTTTTGGTTGTCACGATCGGGGGGAGGGAGGTGTTGCAGGCAACAGATGGGTGCAGACCAGGGATGCTGCTGAACATCCTACAATATGCAGGATAGCCTCTCCCAGAGAAGAACTCTCTACCCCAAAATGTCTGGAGCCCCTGCTTTAGGGTTATAGGCAAGTAGCCAGGGTTGTGGAAATGATAGGACCGTAATGTAGTATCTCCTGGTTCTTTCTTTTTTTTTTAAAGACATTCAAATGGCCAACAGACACATGAAAAAGTGCTCTTCTGGTTATTTCTTACAGAGGAACAGTGCCCGGACGTGAAGCATGAATGCAAACAACGGCCCTTTAGAATGCTGTTGTTACGTTCAGCCCCATGATCTGCTATTTGAGAGTTGGTTTTCGGTCCCCATAGTTGATTGTTCGTCGCCATTTCAGTAGCCAGAAGGCTGTGAATCTGAGCCCACTCCTTTTGGGAGGCACTGGGCCTCTGTTACAGTGCTATCTCTAATCAGTGACTTTTATGGGAGAAAATGTCCTATAAATAGATCCCTTGGTCGATGCATCCTCAAGAGTGGCAAAAATGCTGTAGTTCCTGCTTCTAATTGTCCCAGCCCAATTCATGGCCGGACAGGCGCCCCAGGGAGGCCATCTCCCCTGCCCCACCCTCCCCTGTGGCAGCGTCCACTCTCAGCCCTCTGCTATTTACCTTCTCCCTCCTTCCCAAGTCACTGCCTTCCCTTTATTGATTGAGACACTTGCCTGGCAACTCCTCCTCTGGAAACACAGGACCTCATAGAATGTTTGTGGAATTAAAAGGGTTTCTCCATTCCTCCCTCCACGATGGCAAAGTCACTCCGGACATTAAAAGGGAGCTCTTGGGTGAGGGCGCAAACCCAGTCTGGAAATTTCACTAAGCGCGCTGCTTTGTCGGAAGGTGAGTCTGGGTCAGTCCTGAAAGCTTACCTGGGAAAGGGGAGAGGTGTTTGGAGGCTCCTGCTCAGGAGGGACCCAGCATGGTGAGCCTCTGTCACCCGATACTCTCTGACTCAGGGGGGACCCGCCAACTTGGCCAACCTGGGAATAGAAGAAATGTGTTGCAGTGTTTCCTGACCCCAAACCAAACATGCCCTTAAAAAAAAAAAAAAAAAAAAAAAAACCCGCCTCAGCTGGAAACCCTCTCCCTGCAGTTTTTTCTCTCATTTCTGTCAATCAGTCGATTCTTCCCCTTCACATGGAGGTTTCGAGCCCCTATTTTATATCTTCTTGCACACAGCTGCTGGAACCTCCATTAATACTGGAAGGCTGTTTCTCCTTTGGTGCCAGAAGCATCCCGATAGAGCACCGCGGAGCCTGCTGTCAGCCCTCCTGTATTCTGACTCTGATTAGGTGCATTCTGATAATCGAGTCCCTGGAATGCACCCTCTTGGCTAATGGAAGCATCATTTTCTGCAGCCAGGATCCCTTTTCAGGAGGCTCTGGTTTTAACCTGATTGGAACCTGACTGGTATCTGCAGGATAAAAGAGAAATGTTGCTGAGTAGTGAAGAGAATATGTCCAGGCCTCCAGCCAGAGGGACAAGAGGAAAGGGGGGGTGGGAGGGAACCAAACTAATCTTCATTCTTCCAGCAGAGATACAGAGGCTGAGAAACATCTCTGTAACAACTGGCCATGGCTCGCTCCCTTTTACGCTCCTTTCCATTAAGACACTTAGAGAAGAAGAAGAAGAAGAAAAAAACTTGAGTCCCCCTTTTCCCCTAGCTTATATTCCTTTGGCCAAGTTGGGACAAGCCACTGATTTCTGCCCTCTAAATTATTTAAAATTCCACCTTCGCACTGGGATCGGAAAATCAATCTCCCTGATTAAAAAGTGACCGGCTTCCCATTTCCAAATGTCTCTTTAATCTTTTAATTATGTCTGGGTACAGACAGCATGAGTCTCCAAGAAGCAGAGACCGGCTCTCTGTGCTGACTGAGCTCAAAAGATCTAGATGCCCATCAGCCTTTCTACTGAAACCACAGGTGGGGCTGTTTTCAGAATTGCCACCAGAAGACTAGAATCTTAATATGCCCTGATGTCAGTGTCATCTGTAAAGTTGTGTCGTGTGTCCTCTCTGGACTAAATTAAATATTCTGGGACTCACTGGAGACTTTGCAGATAGGAATGCCAGTTTAATAAAAAACACGGCGGGGCGGGGCGGGGGGTGCGGGTGTGGGGCATGTGAATGTCTGGGCTCTGGCCTGAGACTTCAACCCAAACCCAGCACCATAAAGAGGGCCAGCCAGAGTCACCAGCCAAACGTGTACCTTCGTTAGTGGATTCCGGGGGCCAGAATTTTTGGAAGAAGAATTACAGTCACTTCCACAACCCAATTCCTCGTGAAAAGGCGGCCTCTGTCTAGTAAGTGAGATGAAAAACAGTCTCCAGGAGACTTTGATATGTGAGCAACGATTACTGAGTGCAAGACAAAGAGGGGGGGATCCAGGTAGGACTTGAAGTGGTTCTTGGAAAAGTCGTTTATTACGTGCATTGTTTGAAAATGCAGTGAAGTCCGCAATCACGCGGCCCGAGAGATGGGACCACTTTAAAACCCCAAACAAAGCCATTCAGCCAGCTAGTCTCAACCTGATATCCTGAGGACCATCTGCAGAAAGCCCTGCCGGCTAATTGGCCTGCTTGAACACTACAAACCCCGTTTTCAAATATTCTTGCTGTGCTCTGAACTGCGCTGTAAATCTCACTGCCCCTTTCCCCGGGGTCCAGTGGAGAAAAAGCACCACATTTGGCTTTTCCAGGCACCATCTAAACAGAGACCCAATCAGTGGCTCCAGGGAGACACCTCAGAGCTGAAACAGCGGATTCCAGTTCCCTCCCTCGTAAGTCTGCGTGGTTGGGATGTTTGGGCATTATCGTAAAACACTGGTAAAGCTGATGCGCAGGCAAGAGGAGAGATTCGCCGGGAAGGTTCTGCATTACCGGCCACTTGGCCTCTGCCCAGCCAGTTGGGCAGACTTTCCTGGTCTGATCCAGGCGGGGGACTGACAGCAGCCCCCTGAAGATGATGTGCTCTGTGGTCTTGTCACCCGGTGCATCTGATAATGGGAGACTGTATAACTCTTGAGCGGAAAGGGGCTCATCTAACCTTGGGTTTCAAGAGCCAACACCTGAAATCTCTTAGAAGTAACGAAAGCTTGCATTCTTCAAGGCTGTTCTGAAAGAGATGATTTAACTCATGCTTTATGATTTAACTGCACAGAATTGTTCAGATCTCTGCACCGGATGCCTCAAAAAATCCAAACTTGAGCTAATTTAGACACTTCACTTAAGCTGATTACGGTGATGTAATGGCCTGGTATTTTCCCTTTTATTTTTCATCTTTTATTTATTTATTTTTATTTATCAACTTTAATTTTTCTATTTTTATTTATTTTTTTAAAAGATTTTTATATTTTTTATTAGAGAGCGCACAAGCAGGGGGAGTGGCAGGCAGAGGGAGAGGGAGAATCAGCCTCCCCGCTGAGCCGGGAGCCCGATGTGGGACTCGATCCCAGGACTCCGGGATCATGACCTGAGCCGAAGGAAGGCAGACGCTTAACCGTCTAAGCCACCCGGGCGCCCCCAAAATCAACTTTTAAATGTTGCGTATTTATGTCCTTAAAATTTTATCTTGCATTTGTTTTGTCTTGAGCCCTATCATCTTCTCTGGAGAACACACTGGATCCATTCCTTTGGGACTGAAGGGACCATCAACTGAAAGCATTGCCCGCCCAAACTGACTTTACTTGTAAAGGCCGAAACAGTGACTCAAGATAAACCATCACTCATTTTTAGGCACAGGCCAAGTGATAGGGGAGTATAGGTATAAATACACACGGAGATATCAATATTGATATATATTTAGATTTATAGGTATAGTTAGAGAGTTTAAAATCAAGAGAAACATGCGGTGCCTGGGTGGCTCAGCTGGTTAAGCGTCTGCCTTCGGCTCAGGTCATGATCCCAGGGTCCTGGGATCGAGTCCCGCATCGGGCTCCCTGCTCAGCGGGGAGTCTGCTTCTCCTTCTGCCTGCCGCTCTGCCTACTTGTGCTCTCTCACTCGCTCTGACAAATATATAAAGTCTTAAAAAAATAAAATAAAACCAAGAGAAACGTACTAAAAGAACAAATACAAGATGGAATTTAAAAAAAAAAACACGAGAAGAGAGGAAAACCGATTTGTGCAAAAAGATAATAAATTTCCTTTTAGGTCTATTGATTATGAATTTCCTAAGAGGTGGAAATGAGTGTGCAGATTGGCTGTCATTAGCATAGAAGTCAGACTTCATCAGAGCCCTGGGAGTAGATGAGATGTCCCCTGGGGGGAGGGGGAGGGGATGAAAGAAAAAGACATGATTAGCAATAATATTGGAGAATGTGAAGGAGAATCAAAAAAAGCAGAATAAGCTCCAAGAAGTCCTCATAGGAGAGTGTAATCCAAAGAGGTTTCCGAGAGTGCGGTGTGGCCGAGAGCTCAGGGGACACTATCAGACAGGAGCCCTTTGACGGGCAGGTCCCTTCCGAGCAAGGTGTGTGCCCAGAAGTGAGGAAGGCATGGTCTCAGCACACAGCGGACTTCCAGCATGTGGAAGGAGAGGAGGACGAGCCTGACCGCAACAGTGGTATTAGAACTCAGGGCTAAACTGCACGATGCCGATTACAGTAGCAGGGGGCGTTCTGTGCCGGCCTAAGGTGTCTGCCACCAATGGGGCTTTGACCCCACAGGGAACAGAGTCGCGGGCTGCTCAGACTGCTCACAGTAAGGATGCCACTGAGGCTAGGACTTGTGGTTTTTGGGGGTTTTTTTTTTTTTTTTGGCTTTTTGGTTTTTGTTTTTACAAATAGCCCTGGTATGATATAACTGCCCCCGCTAGAAAGTGACAAAGGATGGTTTAGCCAAACCCCGCTCCTGCTTTCACGACTAGAAGTGAGCAGAAAGTGCCCCCCCCCGGCCCCCCAGCTCTGTGGAGGAAAGCTGCAAACACTTGAAGCCCACGTGAACTCCTCACCTCACCGTCTCCTCCCGCCTTTTCCTCTCGTTGCGGAGCCTCGCAGCCAAAGGCTGTCTTATTTGTGGGGCTGCCAGGAGACGTGATTGCCAAACGGCCTTTCAAACTAGGAATGGAGACAAGCTGTTGCTTCAGACACCTCTTTTATTTCACGGGTACCTCTTTGTATTCTGTACCACAGTGTACATAAGCAGGATTGGATTTCAAGCGCTGCTTGGGTGTTTAAAAATCACATTAGTGTCCCTTAGCTGTATCTGCGGCACCGCAGAATGCGTAATCCAGGAGCTCAGAAAAGAATGGTGGTTTATGAGGATCAGCAAATAGTGAAGGAAGTGCAGTCTAAAGGAAAAAGTGGCAAATAATGATTCACAGAGCAGGAAAATACCTCAGCCTGTGGAATCCAAACATCCTTTTATTTATTCACTCATTGAATAAATATGCATTAAGTGCCAACTTCATGCCTGGCATTGCACGAAGGTTGGGATTACACATAAGAATAGCATATGTTCTCTGCATTTGAGAGGATCACTGTCTGGTGGGGAAGGAAGAAAAAAAATAAGATCTACCATTCATTCTGCACCTATTTCCCATCAAGAACTGCCCTTGGCCCTTTGTCTGGTTTTGCTTATTTAATACAACAAATCTGTGAATTAGGTACTAGCTCAGTCTGACAGAGTAGGAGACTTAGGTATAGCAAGATCAGGTAACTTGACAGAAGTCACGCAGCTAATACGGGAAATTCAAACCTAGCTCCCCAGACTTCAAAGTTCATGCTCTTTGCAATGCACCACATGACCTCCTTGAAATGAAAAAGACCTTCAACCTGCCCTCAAAGATTATGCAGACATGTTTACAAACAAGAACAACATGATTACTGTAATAATGGAATCACATTCAAGGCTTAACTTTTTTTCAGCATTGAGAAGCATTTTTGAACCCAGACATGCTACTGGATCAGCTCTGAAGGGGAAAGCTTGCGGAGTCCCCTGGGAAGAAGACGTACTTAGAGCTTCTGTCTATCTCCAGTGATGCTTCTGTAAGGTACAGGGCCTGCTAAGACACAGCATCTAGCTGTCTCTCTCTCTATGAATCTAGCGATAGCATATAGCTCTATAGCTACGATGTAGCACACAGGGATATGGACTGATTTCTACCTTTCACACTAGCCAGAGCCTTGGATTCCTACAGGAAGAGCATCAAGAGAATATAAGCTAGGCATTTTATCACTTTCAGGGGGAATGGTGCTCCCGCTGCATGGGTACGTATTTCTAAACCAAGACGAATTACATTGCCTAGTACTTACCTGTTTTCCTGTTAGTCTCTCTCACTAGACTGTGAAGCTCTCCAGGCTAAAGACTCTGTCCCATTCACCATATCTCCAGCTCATGCAGCTCTTCACTACACTTAACAGGTGACCATTAACATGTTTATTGAAAGAAAAAAGAAAACTGCAACTCTTTTGACTCCCTATTTTGTTGTTGCTTTTGTTCTTAAGTTTCTTTTCAAAAGTATGTGCTAAATCCTAGGAGAATGCTCGACACAAAAGTGAATAAGACCAACCCTGGCCCTGGTCTTAGCCTGGTTAGCACATCCAACTTTAGCATATTATTAGTTTGATTTATAAGGGAAGACCCAGTCTTTGCAGGTATCAATACTGGAATAAATGATATAGTAATATGATTTATTTATCAACATGTTACTGTCCGACATTCCTTAAAAAATAAACTATAACTTGGGGTGCCTGGATGGCTCAGTTGGTTAAGCATCTGACTCTTGATCTTAGGGTCCTGAGTTCAGGCCCCACATTGGGCTCCACTCTGGGCATGAAGCCTACTTAAAAAAAAAAAAAAGCTGTAACTCAGAAATAATCATCAATTAAATGACAAAGTTCATGTTCATTTCATATACATATTCAGCTCCACTCTCTCCTGGAAACCCACTTAAGTGTCAGTAAAAGAATGCAGGGGGTGCCTGACTGGCTCAGTCAAATAGTGTATGACACTGGATCTCGGGGTCATGAGTTCAAGCCCCATATTGGGTGTAGAGATTACTTAAAAAATAAAATCTTAAAATAAAAAAAAAAGGAATGCAAAAGTATAAACCTACAAGATGAACAGAACAGCAAAGAGGACAACAGTGGACAAGAATGTCAACAAATGCCTACCTTATGCAAGCTTTTAGAGTAATGATAACAGTTTAAGGAGAACACAAAAGGCTGGATTCTATGCGTCCATAGAGGCAACCAGTAAGAAACAAGCCAGTCATCCTTCAGAACTTGGAGGGCTCAGGAACTGGAGGCATGGGGCCCACAGAAGGTACTGGCATGAAGTCAGCAGTGGATTGAAAGTCCCTGTAAAGCAGTTAGCTCCTTAGGTCTATCTGTCATCGTCACCTCCAACCCCCAAAGACAGTTGACTTATTCTAAACGAGACAGGCTCAGGACCAGGGACCCAAGGCAGAGAAGACAGAGCAATAGGGGCTACTAGCAAAAGTCTGATCGTCAAACTCTTTTAGCCTCCTTTTTCCACCTACTACCCAGAAGGCCATAGCCAGGCTTGTAATCCCTAGGGAGATAGTTAGAAGATCCTTCTGTGGAGAAATTAAAGGGTATTAAGGAAAAACTGTGTAGAATTCAAGGGTATTCTAATAAAAATGTTTGTTCACTGCCCTATAATTCTATAGTGAATCCCTCAGTCAGTGAGCCTTACACATACACACAGAACATTCATTTAGCATGTGATTCCCTCACAGCCAAAGATCACAAGATTTGAGGGACAGCCTCCAGCATGAAAGACAGAGACAAAACAAGAAACAGAAAAAAAGAAATCAGAGGGAAGAAAGACAATACATGGATTAGAAGAATACTTCTAATAAAATATGAAGAATTTTCACAGAGAAGTTAAAAAACATATTGCATCCTTGCAATAGCAATCTTAGGACATGAAAGATTCTTTGGAAATTAAAAATAGGAGCTCTGGCATTTAAAAAAATCAATAGAAAGTTTGGGAGTTAAAGTAGATAAAATCTTCCTGAAAGTAAAACAAAATGATAACATGGGCATTAGGAGAGAAAGAAAATGTGAGATTAATCTAGAGGAGTCAATAATTGCCCAATACAAGTTCTAGAAGAGAAACTGGGGTTGGGGAAGCAAGAAGAAAACAAACTATCGGAGAAACAATACAGGAAAATTTCATAGACCAGAAGGATATGGATCTTTAGATTAAAGGGACCACTTAATGCCCAACACAATAAGTAAGAAAAGACTCAACCAAGAAATATCATTTTGATCTTTTAAATTCAGAACGAGAATTATTTTTAACCTAGAATTCAATTTTTAGCCAAACTACCAAAAAAAAAAAATGCAAGGGTAGAATAAAGACATTTTCAGGCAGGAAAGTTCTCAGTAAATTTACCTCACATGCACTCTTTCTCAGGAAGGGTGTGCCACCAAAATGAGGGAGTAAAGCAAGAAAGAGGAAAACATGAAAACCAGGAAGGAGAGTTCCAACACAAGAAGGAGGTGGAGAGAATCACCGAGATGATGACAGAGAGAAGTTCTGGGATAACAGTGATACAGTAGCCCAAAAGAAAACCTGGTCCAGGTTAGAAAAAGGAAGAAAGGGGCCCCAAGAAGGAGGTGTTTAGATTCTAATAGATTATCTGTTCTATATTACTATGTGGAAACTTTTGTGGAGACTTGGAAGTTGTGGCAAAACTTAAGGATAGTTATATACAAAGCCAGGCTGATGAAAACAAGGCAATTATTAACTCCAAGAAAAACAAAAAGCTGTACAAGAAAGGAAAGGTAATTATAGTGTAGTGTTAGCTCAGTAGAGAGCATTATTTATATAGTAATAATAATACAAATGCTGAATATTGATTTAACAAAAAGGGGAACAAGAGGAAGTAGTGTTATGGGGCAGCAGACTTAAATCCTCCCCAACTGTCAGTCGCTAAATAATGATCTAGTAGAATATATATATTACTTAGAAATATGTAGGTAAATACCAGAAGAACTACTAAAATTAATTAAAAGTAGCTGCCTACAGGAACTGATGGTTGAAGGGGATAGAACAGGGGAATTGCTGTGGGTTTTTTCCTTTATTTTAAAAAGGCTTTTAGTAATATTTGATTCTTAAAATGTATATGTTTATTTGGATAGTTTTTAAAAAACAATATGCTGCCATAACTCTGATTTTAATGAGGCTTATGGTCAACAAATTAGATACATTTTTGCCCTCACGGATCATACAATTTAAACACAAACCTCAGAAAAATCATATAGACTATTTTCTAACCTAAAGAAGCCTAGGAGGGTGCCTGGGTGGCTCAGTTGTTAAGTGTCTGCCTTCAGCTCAGGTCATGATCTCAGGGTCCTGCGATCAAGCCCCGCATCGGGCTCCCTGCTCAGCGGGAAGCCTGCTTCTCCCTCTCCCACTCCTCCTGCTTGTGTTCACTCTCTCATTGTCTCTCTCTCTGTCAAATAAATAAATAAAATCTTCAAAAAAAAAAAAAAAAAGAAGCCTAGGAGAGTTCAGTCTGAATGCATTTGTTCCTTCCTCTCTTCGTCCATCTGTAGAAATCCTTAAAGTGTTAAAAAGTTGCATGAGTAGGTACTCCCATATTTTCCCAAGATGTTTAAGAGATTAATTGCGAAACCTTCCCCACAATCTGGAGTGAGCGTTTGTGCACCATACCACTTGCTAACCAAGGCAGAGAAACCAATTGATGTTGGGAGAATTTGTGGTGTCTTTTTATCTGAGTTTAAGTTCAGAGAAGGCACCATGGATAGATGGGGTCTGAGCCACATCTTCAAGTATAATAGATGTGCAATTTGCTGAATAGGAGACAGTTGTGTCCCTGATTCGAATAGAACAGCTTGGAAAGGAGTAAAGTTGTAGGTCAAATCAAGAGTCACAATGGCCCTGGGGTGGGGGGGGGGTGGTTTCTCAGAAACCTGCAAGGTTTGGAGAAATAAGACACTCAAGAGTCACAGAGAATATAACCTGCTAATTCATCCCCAAACTGCAATTTCTTCATCACAGCACAAATCCCTGGTAGACTAATAAAGACTTTTTGCCTCAAGCGCCATCTCCACAACCAGGCAATAGCTAGCCTCCTTACAACAATAATAACGTGTTAATGACTTTGATAAGGGAAGATACATATCATTATCACCTCTTAATTACCTTTTGGGCAATGGGAAAGCAGCTGTGGAATACACAAATCAAGGAGCCTGGGGAGGAAGTTTCCCGGAAAGTGGTCCCTGTGATTGTTGATTTTGTACCATTCAGCTTCCATTAATTATCTTATTTTTTAAAAAGGTTACCATTAGTCAAGAAGCAAAGTACAGGCTTGCCATTGGTTTGGTTTCAATTACAGAGTGTTTCCCTCTAGGAAGATCATTTCCTTGGGGCTTAGTGTTTAGGTTCCTTGTTGATATCCCTCCCCATCTTCACATTCACGGGACACAGTCCTACACATTTGCTTGGCAAACCAAGAGCCAGGAGACACTTTGTGATTCCTCGAGAAGTAGGAGAGCTCCATTTTCTATTTGCTATGGCACCCAGCACAATGGAACAGCCCGACAGTAAATACCAGTTGAAGAAAATACATATGTTTATTGCAGGGATTCTACAGTTTTAGCTATTTGGTATTAGATATTGCTTTGAAATCCCTATTAATACACTGTATGTGTATGGGCAAATCTAGAGCATCTCTGTGTTCCACACCACAGCCAGCAAACTTCCTAAGCAGGAAAGGGATCAAAACTTGCTCCCACAGGTCACACACCTTTCCAGGTAAGGGGAGGGAGGGTTTGATTCTTATTTACATAATGCTTTTCAAACTCTTGCCCACCTTTTATAGATGTGGGATGTGTAATCCCCAAAACCTCAGTCCTGAGGTGTCTTGTGCCCCAAAACTTTGCCCAATGGCCAGCCAGGGAGTGAATAATTCTTGTGCAGTAAATCAATCCTCTCCACACAAAAGGCGGTCGTCAATTTTACATTCTCTCTGCAAGAGCTGAAGATCATTTGCTCTCTGGGAGTTGAAGGTTACCTGAAAACATACCCATTATCACTCCAGAATTCCTGTCTTAATGTTATCTAGCCCTCAATGGAATTATTTTTCAGCTGTATAAAATTCTGCCCCAATTCCCTGTTCATTTTTCACTGTTATCAGTTATAATATTTAATGTTTCTGTGACAACTTATTTCAATTTATCTCCCTCTACAGATTGGCAAAATCACTGCCCACAAGAAAGACAGAGAGGAGGGGGGCAGAGAGAAAGAAAGAAGGAAGGAAGGAAGGAAGGAAGGAAGGAAAGAAGGAAGGAAGGAAGAAAAGAAAGAAAGAAAGAAAGAGAAGGAGAGAAGGAGAAAGAGGGGGGATGGAAGGAAGGAGGGAAGGAAGGAAAGAAAGAAACTGGCATGTGGATACACTGAATTGGAAACATTAAAATGCTCGTTCTTAAAGCTTGTCTTGCCTTGGTATCTTTATTTTTACAGATTTTATTCTACTTACGGTTTCTGGTCTAAAGTAGAAGAGTTACTGAGGTTCTTTATATTCATGAACCCAGAGCAATCTAAATCTAAGATGATCCCTCAAATATGAAGTTATCATAAAACCACAAATGAGCAGTGGGCAGCTGAGATGACCACAGATCCCATTATTTGGATGGGATAAAAAGAGATTAGAAGAAGTGCCTTCCAGATTAACAGTCATCCTGCTGTTCCTGTAGTGATTCTGCATCGTGTGCCTAATTTTCAAAAGTTCAATGGGGCATTTGAATTTTGTGAAATGCAGTTCACTGGGGGTTTATATCTATTCCTCACACATAAGCAGACCTAGAGCCCCTGCTCCAGCCCCTTCCCCTCACAGCTGCTCTCAGGCATGCCCCTTACATCCCCACAGGTATGTGGCAAAGGGGCGGGGGAGAGAGAGAGAGAGAACGCTCCTTTCTCTTCCACCCCACCTGTGATGGCCTCAGCTTTACCCAGCACCCACCCCACAGCCTCACTTTCCAAAAGCCCCTGCTGCTTCTTTTTCTCTGTTCTAGAAACCAGTCCTCAATGGTGCTCTGAGGCTGGGATTTTACTAAAACAAACAGGAATTTTTACTGTGGACAAGGGTGTTTGGGAATAGCCTGCTGTTGGCTTTGATGATCTCGTGCATCTATCTCTGTCCCTGGTTGAAGCTGAAGACGAAGGGGAAGGATGTGGAGCCCCAAGCTGCTGATGTGTCTGCTATGAGGACAGCAAAGCAGGAGAACTGTGGGATCAAGGCAGACAGGAAGGAAGCTTTCTAAAGGCATGCAAGTGAAAACTGGAAGTCAGAGAACAGGTCGGTCGGGCAGGAGAGAAGGAGCTGCCTCGGAGCTCACGTGGCTCCCAGCAGGTGTGTGAGTAGGTGGGTGGGGGTGAGCAGACTACAGACATGTGGGCTGGCCCCCCAGCTCTCCCATTCCTTCCTCCCCTCTTCATACACTTTCACACGTGATCCTCCGTTCCCTCTCTTTCGTGCACCCACTGGAAACTACCAGAGCATGTGTCCAGAACTTTCTGAGACGGTCTCTGTCCTAAGTGTCTGTTCTCCTGGCCCTACAAGCAGTCACAGGGAAAGCCAGGGTGCTGGGCTGTGACATCAGACTGGGGGTTCTGAATATCAGCTTTGTCACTTAATTACTGAGTGGCCTTCCTTAACCTTCTGTCTCCATTTCATGACTCATCCATAAATTGGCTAGAACAGCCCACTGGGTTGCTGTGACAATAGAAGAAACAGCTTAGCATAGTATCCATCTATGCTAATATCAAATAGTATCTAATTAGTCTCTCATAGTGATAGTAAGCTCTCAATAAATACTAAACTTATTTTACTCATAATTGTCATTACTACACAAGCAGATACTTGACACACACACACTCTCTCTCTTTTTAAAGATTTTATTTTATTTATTTTAGAGAGAGAGAGTGCGGGGGGGCAGAGGGAGAGGGAGATAGAATCTTGAGCAGGCTCCACACCCAGCACAGAGCCCAATGCAGGGTTCGGGCTCACAACCCTGAGATCATGACCTGAGCCAAAACCAAGAGTCGGAAACTTAACCAACTGAGCTACCCAGGTGCTCCAACATCTTTAATCCTCTCAACAACCCAGGAAGGGGTAGAATGTCTGAGAAATTCCAGAAGTTGGTGACAAAAGATCATCTCTCCTACCAAGAGAACAAACCTTTTGTTGCACGACTTATCCCCATTTCAAAATGAGAAAATGTGGCTATGGTACACAGAACTCTCTTACCTTCCCCCATGTTCTCCTCGATCTTCCTTGAAACTTCACTCCCAGTTACCATGGGAGAGGCGAGATGATCACTTATCCCAATGAGTTCGCATGGAGGGAAGGGAAAGAGGGTGTCCCCTCCTTCTTGAATGGTAGGGTAAGGGAGCACAGAGAAGCAGGTGAGAGGGGGCATGTTGCCATGGTCCCAATGTGCAGATTTGGAGCTCCACTGCTTTCTGAAAAAAAATCCATTTACATCTGGTTAGTTTTTATAGCATGAATATTATGCTGTGCTAAACCTTAGGTACATAGTAGATATAATAGGCTTCCATGTGTTAGCCCAGGGACATAATCACTATGCAAAACTGCTTGAATTAGAAAAAGGTGTCCCAAAGTTCCAAAGAATATTCTTAGCAATGAGCCATTAGGACATAAGTGGTATAATTTGCAAGCTCCCTGTATGATTTTAAGTCAGCCTTAGTCATTTTCTTCCTAAGAATGTGTAGCAATTCATCACAGTTGAATCAATGATAGATAAGCCTTAGTAACAATCTGCTTTGACCTCATGGGACTGCAAAGTTGTGACCTTCAGAGGGAGACAGGTGGTCTCTCAGTACTTTAATATTTTTCCCCAGCATAATCTTTGCACTTTGTATCACTGTCTTCGGTGAAGAGATTTCAACTCTCCATGAATATGGAAGTGAGGGAAGGAAGGAGGAAAGGAGGGAGGGAAGGGGGAAGAGAGGAAGAAAAGAATGAATGGAGGAGGAGGGAGAGGATGGAAAGAAGGAAGGAGTAGGGGAAGGAAGGAAGGAAGGAAGGGAAGGAAAGAAGGAAGGAAGGAAGGAAGGAAAGGAATGAAGGAAGGGCTGTGAAAGTGGTTCTCTCTCTAATACAGCAGAGTTTATTTGCCCATCTATTAGCTGGATTTAAAAGTTCCAACTCTACAATTCTATGAATTATTGAACACCTATTAGTGGACTTAGCAGTCTGATGGTTAGTGGAGGAAAAGAATAGTGAGGAGAGTTTAGCAAATAGACATTAGTCACAAAAGTTATCCTAAGGGGCTTACAATTTAATTGGGGAATTAAAGTTAACACATGAAACAATCAAAGGACAGTCCATGCTAGCCCATAATGAGGTTCTAGATTACTTGTTACAGAGGAAATTGTGAGGTCAGAGGGGAAGAACAGTAGTACGAGCTGGAGGTATCAAGGAAGATTTCTATGGGATTTGAGACTTGGGCTGCTGCCTGGAAGGATCGCGAGGAAGAGCGGCAATTGCAATGAAGACAGAGGCTGAGATGAGTCTGTTTGTGGATCATGGAGGCCAGTTTGGCCCAGGAGAGAAACTGGCAGGGTGGGGCCGAATCAGCAATGGCCTTGGAAGTCAGCCTCAGGAATTTTAACACAGGATGTGGTAGCAAATAGAAGCAGGCTGGGAGGTTTTCGAGCAGGACTCTTTCCTCATTCTTTCTCTTCCTCTTCCCAGTGGATGAGGTGACTTGCGTTGGCCAGAATGACCCCGTGGGTGGTGAATTTCCGAGAATATGGCAGATGAAAGTGGTGCTGGCATCACCAGGCATCTCATTCTGGCTCCCAGATGGTGATAAATCTAGGCCAGGAAGCACCACTATTTCCCCAAGTTCTGTGACTTCACAGAAGTTGCAGGAAACGGGGTGGAGATGGGACGAGAGAGTTTTTCTCCACTGCCTCAGGGGGTGGTATTTTACGAGATGCATATGGCGCTGGTTTAGGTCTGAGATGGTTTCCACATGTGTGCCCCTTCTCATGATAGATAAGGAACTCAACCAAGAAGTATCCTTTTGGCAAAACAGCTCAATGCTGTGTGATACCACCTTCCATCTTTCTAGATCATCAAGATTTTGTATAGATAGAAAAGCTGTCTCTGAAGACCAAACAGACACACACTTGATGGATTACAGAATAATGGCTATCCGTGAAAATAAGTTCACCACAAAAATTGAGCGATCATTATAACATCCTGATTATCTCAGAATAACTGTTTGAAGTTATTTGAAGCCACTGTGATATTCATAAAGTATCTGAGCTTTCACAGAATGAAAACATGCCATAAAATAAATACCCTTCAAATTTTATGCAAATCACTCGATTTGAATAAAATAAATGTTAATTAAGTTTACATATGCAGATTAATTCTAACTAGCCATGTTTTCATACTTAGTTATTAGCCACACTTTTCTTTTTATGTCTCATTGAAATTAGCCCTATTATTTAGAAAATATTAACAAAAGAATGCTTTATATGCTTTAAATATCTATGCATTAAATATGAAATATTATCCAAATAAGAAAAAAGGACATATTTGAAAACAATAAGAAATAATTTTATGGAACATATTTTATGTTAATTTGAGATTTTACTTGAGATCAGAGAAACCATGTGTATTTGTGCCTATCTTTTTTTTTTTAGATTTTATTAATTTATTTGAGAGAGAGAGAGAGCACGAGACAGGGGAGGGTCAGAGGGAGAAGCAGGCTGAGCGGGGAGCCTGACACGGGGCTCGATCCTGGGATTCAGGGATCATGACCTGAGCTGAAGACACTTAACTGACTGAGCCACCCAGGTGCCCCTGTGCCTATCTTTATTCTTTATATTATATAATATAATATAATATAATATAATATAATATAATATAATATAATAT
>NC_058410.1:139538172-139549288 GCF_002201575.2 Neomonachus schauinslandi | reverse complement strand
ATATTATATTATATTATATTATATTATATTATATTATATTATATTATATACCTGTAGCCTACTGCGTTTGTTTATATCTCCATCAGACTGAGTCTTAGGATGATTTCTTATGTGAACAATAAAAGGGATCTTCTACCAATAAATCAAGTAGGCAAAAAAATGTTTGGGGGAAAATACTGAGAAGCAAGTTTGATCTTTTGTTTTATATGCCAATGTGTAATCATAGCAGCTTTAATTAATGTACCTGCTGCAACATAAATACATTCCAAATCACATTTTCAATAAACATAAAGTAAGGGTCATTGCTTACAAAATCCATTTTGCAGGTAGAAAAAACTGATTGCAAGAATAAATGACTTGTTTGAAGACAGACCGTTAGTAACAGATAAAATCAGATCAGGCTGTCTTCACTTTAAGCTCAAAGTACTTCTCATTAACCTCATTTATGTATGCTTACCATTGGACAGGATCTTACTTAGCCCAGAGAAGGGCTCCCAAAAGGAAAACAAAGGATCTTAGGATAAGTCTCCCTAGCATTTAGCCTCTTTTAATTCATACAGGAAATTAAACCACTGGTTCTCAAATATGGCTGATCATTAAAATCACCCATGAGGCTTAAAAACATGGAACAGTCAGGACCCACACCAGAGCTAATAAAATAAAATCTCTGGAGGGGGAGTCTTTTGAGACTTCTTTTTTCCAGAAAAATAACATGTTTATTAATCAACTGCCTGACACACTTCCGTATTGCTTTTTATTTCCTGTTTGGAAATGTCCTGATTCTCATAATCCTCTTTATTTATTTATTTATTTATTTGGTCATTTACATTTTCTATATTTTCTGGGCCCTTAGTCTTTTAAAAAGCTCCCCCAAAAGGATTTTGATAATCTTGCAGGTTTGGAAGGCAGATACTATTAAAAGATCCCAAGAACATTCAGTTTTAGGATGAAAAAATTAAAGGGAAATAATTTGGACTGAGGGTATCTTACTCATCATCTTGGCAGTATTTCTGTAGATGGTTGTCAGGGCCAGAAGATTCGTGAATGAAACAACAAAAGGGAAATATATACAAAGAGGAGGAGATCATTCTTACCCAGGAAGAAACAGACCAGCTACACTAGCTCAATATTCAAGTCTTACTCTAAGACCTGTTTTAATTCTCTAAATGGCAGTCTTGAATGGAAAAAAAAACACTCTCTACAGGGAAGAATGGCCATCAATGAAGTTTCTTTTATACTCTTTGCTGCACACAGTTCTATTAACCAATGTTATAACAGGATTCATCCAAAAACCGAATGCAACGAAACAAAACAACAAAATTACAAACTCACTACTCCTCCAGAATGCTTGGTAGAGAATTTTAATTAATCCAGCATTGTGATACACTGTAATTAGGATGTTTACCATTTCATATAATGTATTAAACAGTAAACATCTCCTGAATATAATGTTTTATGATAAACCAAAGAGCATGGTGGATGATCAGTCATAACTTTAGTTCTCGTCGTGCAATTCTTTAGGAGCAAATGCACCCACACAACATGGGCATGATGTGACTAAACGGGAATGTCTGTGTTCTATCTGCCTTTCCATCACCACAACATGCAAGAAGACACAGTCGACAGGAGAAGGTGTCATGCATGGGTGTGTAGGTGCACACATATTCGTTTAAGCCTGGTGGCTTAAACAATAAACATTTATTTCTCACAGTTCTGCAGGCTGAAGTCCAAGATTAAGGTTTTGGCAGATCTGATGTCTGGTAGGAGCATTCTTCCTGGTTTGCAAATAGCACTCTTCTGGTTGTATCTTCACATGGCTGAGACAGCAAGCTCCAGTCTCTTTCTGTGAGGACACTAATCCCAAAATGGGACCTCCATCCTCATGACCTCATTTAAACATAATTACCTCCCAAACTCACCTACACTCACATTGTGGGTTAGAGTTTCAACATACGAATTTTATGCAACGATTGAGATGATCCTAGAATTTTTATCCTTTATTTTGCTAATGTGGTATAGCATGTTGATTGATTTGCAGATGTTGAACCGCCCTTGCATCCCTGGAATAAATCAGACTTAGTCATGGTGTACGATCCTTCTAATATATTGTTGAATTTGGTTTGCTAATATTTTGTTGAGGATATTTATATCTCTGTTTCTAAGGGGTATCGGTCTTTGATCTTTTCTTATTGTGGTGTCCTTGTCTGGTTTTGGTATCCATGTAATGCTGGCCTCATAAAATGAGTTTGGGAGCATTCCTACCTCTTCAGTTTTTTAGAAGAGTTTCAGAAGGAAAGGTATTAACTTTCTTTGAATGTTTGGTAGAATTCACTGGTGAAGTGTCTTGGTCCTGGACTTTTGTTTGTTGAGAGTACACTGATTACAGATTCAATCTCCTTACTAGTAATTGGTCTATTTAGATTTTCTATTTCTTCATGATTCAGTCTTGGAAGATTGTATGTTTCTAGAAATTTATCCATTTCTTCTAGGTTGTCCAATTTGTTGGTCTATAATTCATAGGTCTCTTATGATCTTTTGTACTTCAGCAGTATCAGTTATAATTTCTCCTCTCTCATTTCTGATTTTATTTGAGCCTTCTCTCTTTTTCTTAGTGAGTCTGGCAAAGGTTTTCCAATTTTGTTTATCTTCTCAGCTCTGTTTCATTGATCTTTTTAATTACCTTTTTAGTCTCTATTTCATTTATTTCCACTCTGATCTTTATTATTTCCTTCCTTCTACTAGCATGGGCGTTCATTTATTTTTCTTTCTCTAATTCCTTTAGGTGGGTAAAGTTAGATCATTTCTTTGAGATTTCTCTTGTTTCTTGAGGTAGGCCTATATCACTATGAACTTCCCTCTTAGAATTGCTTTTGCTTTACCTCATAGATTTTGGTATGTTATATTCCCATATTCATTTGTCTCAAGGTTTTTTTTTTTTTTTCTCCTTTGATTTCTTGGTTGACCTACTGATTGCTCAGTAGCATGTTGTTTAAACTTCACACATTCATGATTTTTCCAGTTTTCTTCTTATGATTGATTTCTAGTTTCATACCACTGTGGTCAGAAAAGATGCTTAATATAATTTCAGTCTTCTTAAATTTATTGAGACTTGTTTTGTGGCCCAGCATATGATCTATCCTGGAGAACATTCCATGTACACTTGAGAAGAATGTGTATTCTGCTACTTTGGATGGAATGTTTTACATATATCTATTAAGTCCATCTGGTCTAATGGGTCATTTAAGTCTGATGTTTCCTTATTGATTTCCTATTTCCTATTTGGGTGATCTATACATTAATGTAAGTGGGGAATTAAAGTCTCCTACTATTATTGTATTGCTGTCCATTTTTTCCTTTAGATCTGTTAATACCCGCTTATAGGCTCCTATGTTGGATAAATAAGTTTTTACAAATGTTGTATCTTGTTGAATTAACCCCTTTTTGTTAAGTAATGCCCATCTTTTTCTTTTGTTATAGCCTTTGTTTTAAAGTCTATTTTGTCTGATATAAGTTTATTTACCCCAGCTTTCTTTTGGTTTCCATATGCATGAAATATCTTTTTCCATCCCTTCACTTTCAGCCTGTGTGTCCTTCCATCTGATGTGAATCTCTTTGTAGACAAAATATAGATGGGTCTAGTATTTCTTTCTTTCTTTCTTTCTTTTTTTTTTTTAAATTTTATTTATTTATTTGACAGAGAGACAGCAAGAGAGGGCACACAAGCAGGGTGTGTGCCCTAACCAAGAGAACTCTACCTGGCAAGGTTATCATTCAGAATTGAAGGAGAAATAAGAGTTTTCCAGACAAGCAAAAGCTAAAGGAGCTCATCACCACTAAACCAGGCTCACAAGAAATGTTAAAAGGACTTCTTTCAGCTGAAAATAAAGGTCACTAGTTGGTAATTAGAAAACATATGTAAAAATCTCATTGGTAAATGTAAATATGTAGCAAGTAAGTTAATCACTTATAAAGTGACTATGAAAATTAAAGGACAAAGTAGTAAAAATAATGATAACTATAGTTATTGTTGAGGGATACACAAAATAAATAAGATGGAAAATGTGAAATCAAAAACATAGAATGTGGGATAGAGAGAGTAAAAACACAGTTTTAAAATGCATTCAAACTTAACTTGCTATCAATTTATTTTTTTTTAAGATTTTGTTTATTCATTTGACACAGAGAGAGAGAGAGAGCACAAGCAGGGGGAGTGGCAGGCAGAGGCAGAGGGAAAAGCAGGCTCCCTGCTGAGCAGGAAGCTCAATGTGGGACTCGATCCCAGGACCCCGGGATCATGACCTGAGCTGAAGGCAGACGCTTAACCGACTGAGCCACCCAGGCACCCTATGTTTCCCAGTCTTAGAGGGGTGGCCCTGTATGGGTGATGAATCTTACCATTTAACCTTGCCCTAGTTCTTGATTGTCCCCCCAGTTGTTTCAGACCTATGGGGCCTAGAAACACAATCCCTCATGGCCGCCAGACTCTCGTGATCAAGAGGCATCCTGTGTGTGGGCTGCATGTGCCTGCTGGCTCTGGGAAGGTGGGCTGCTTGCCCACCACCTCCGGGGGCCTGGGCAGCAGTGCAGGAGAGGGGCACTCACCTACCACCTCTGATGAGCAGGTGTTAGCAAATTAGAGTGAGAGTGCAAAAATTGTGCCCACCAGCACAGGCACTAGCAAGATAGAGAGAGAATGTAAAAGTGGTTCCTGCCAGCCATCCAACCCTGAAGGGACTTCCAACAGGCTTTTTCTCCTCTCGTAGATGCTTTATGATTATCAATGAATCTCCTTCACATATGGTCTGGGCTCTTTTCAAACTGCTGCCTTTGCACTGGGTCCTGGGACAAATGAATCTGCATGTGAGCTGAGAGTGGACTCATCATTTCCTGTAGCCCTGTGGTTCTCCTGGATATAAGCCCCATTGGTTTTCAAAGCCAGACTTTGGGGGTATGCCTCTCTAGTGCATGTCCCAAGGGTTGGAGATGCTTGCTCTGGGGCACAGGCCCATCGCTCCTCAAGTGGGAGTTCTGTATTTGTAAGACCCCTCTGATGGTGGGTTGCCACACTAGGGGTTGGGTTTTTGGTAAAACTACATCTCTGCCTCTCCTACTGGTCTCGAGGTAGCCCTTTTATCCTTGTTGTGGAGTAGCTGTTTGGCTAGTTCTCAGGTTCTTTTCAGAAGGAAATGTTCCATATGTAGCTGTAGATGTGTTGTGTCCATGGGAGGAAGTGAGTTGGGGATCTTCCTATGCTGCCATCTTGAACTGCCTCTTCAACATATGAATTTTGGAGGAACACAAACTCCCAGTCCACTAGTCTTGTGCTGTCCAACAAGGTGGCCACTGGCCATGTGTGGCAACTGAGCCCTGTCCAAGCTGAGATGTGATGTGAGAGCAAAATACACACCAGAGTTAAAATAAAAGCAAAACAACTACTGAAAATATCTCATGAATAATTTCTATCTTGTTACATGTTAAAATAACCCTTTGAGTATATATGGTTAAGTTAAAAATCATCAATTTATTTTGCTAATTTCTTTTTACTTTTATTTAATGTAACTACTAGAAAATTTAAAATTACTCCTGAGGCTCACACTTGTGAATTGCATTATGTTTCTGTTAAACAGAAGTGGTCTAGTCTGGTTCCCAAATGGGAGTGATTTTGGCCTCCAAGGGACATTGGCAATGTCCGGAGATATTTTTGTCACAACTGGAGGGTTTAGGTGCAATTGACATCTTTACCTGGTAGAGGCCTGGGATGCTGCTCAACATCTTATAACTCACAGGACAGCCTCCCCACGAATAACAAAGAACTACCCATCCAAAATGTCTAGCCCCAAGGTTGACAAACCCTGATCTAGAAAAATCAATTAATAGAGTATAAAAGGAACTTAAAGTGAACAAGTGAAACACCTACAAATCTATATCTATATGATGGAATACATATGATACCATAATCTAGTAAATGATACAAAAATCCAGTAAATGACCATTTGCAATATAAAGGGCCTGTGGCCAGAAGTATCTTAACTATAGAGAACAAACAGATGGTTACCAGAGGGAAGGTGGGTGGGGGATGGGTGAAATAGGTGAAGGGGTTTAAGAGTACACTTATCTTGGGGCACCTGGGTGGCTCAGTTGGTTAAGCGACTGCCTTCGGCTCAGGCCACGATCCCTCACATCGGGCTCCCTGCTCAGCTGGGGGGTCTGCTTCTCCCTCTGCCCTCTTCCCTCTCGTGGTCTCTGTCTCTCATTCTCTCTCTCTCAAATAAATAAATAAAATCTTTAAAAAAAAAAAAGAGTACACTTATCTTGAACACTGAGTAGTATATGGAATTGCTGAATCACTATATTATATACCTGAAACTATTACAACACCGTATGTTAACTACGCTGGAATTAAAATTCAAAAACTTAAAAATCAAATAAATAAACTAATTAAAAAAAGGGGGGGGGCCTAAAGCCAGAAGCAACCCATGCATGTGGCATGGGACAAAAGAACAGACTGGCTCACATTACTCCTTCCGATCCCTGATTGGTTGTCCTATGTCACCAGCAAGTTAGTTAGGAAGAACTGGAGAGTGCTCTCACGACCCGTAATAGATGGTGTGAAGCTATAGCATATACTCACAGGTATGAATATTCACAACAAATATGCACAGCAGGTCTCATTTGGTCCCATGTTGAAGACCACATTACTTATAATTCAGACCAGCTGGAACCTTCTATAATAAGGATTTTAGATTTCAAAATGAGCAAAGTTATTAGGTAAGTGGTTCATCCTAGTGAAATTTATTCCTGCCTCAGTGTGCCATGTGTTTTAGAGAAGTTAAGAAATGGGATGAAATCGGTCCTGACCCTGTAACATTCTGGCCCCGCTTTTCTTTTGAAGGTGTGCCTGACTTCAACTGGTTTCCTTGCCATGTGTTTTCTCTTACTCCAGTGCAATAAAGAGTTCTGAGTATTTCACCTTCTGCTTGTTTGGATTGCAACAAGGAGGTATAACCATCCTTGGATGTGATTCATGACACATTAGAAGCAGCAGGATCAAAGGGTTTGGGGACTTTGGCTAAAAATTTGGAACCCCTGCTTCTCTGTTTCCATCTTTCTGCAGGAGAAAAGCCCAGTGCTTATCACTGAAGTTCTTCACAAAGAAATGCAGGAAAATACGTTTCCTTCCTTAGTCCCCAGAGATGGAAACATACTCCGCTCCATCCCCACGCCGTATGTTTTACCTGAAAACTCTATTTTGATCGTCCACATCTACAGAACCTGCTCACCTTAACCTCTCCTCGCAGCACAACTGTTGCAATGAGTTTTACATAAATGAAATTTTCTCATTTATGCATCAGCATGGCTGTTTCCAGGCCACCTTGGGTCATTTCCTCAACAGGCCGAAAGTGGTGTTCGCTTAAATTCACAATCTTCAAAATTTAGGCAAAAACAAGGTTCTACTTGGAAGCAAAAATAAACTGGTTAGTGATTAGGTGGAATAAAATTATCTTGTTACAGAAACCATTGGTCTGCAAATGCTGTGCTGCACCATTAAACCGCAGGAAGGAAAAAAAGGAAACCACATTACTTTACATAACTTTTGTACCTCATATAACCTCCCAGGCCCTCCCTCTTTAGCCAGATTGAGGATCTGCCTTTAAAGCGCAATAATTTTCGGGAGTAAAACATGTCTAGGAAAAGATCCCATGCTTTGGATAAAAATAAACGCAGCTCGTTTATATTCTAGGTGGTGTACGACAATGGTGAACGGCGGGGAGATCAGCAGACTGAGTTGGCCAGTTCCCCTTCTGGGTACACAGCGGCACGGCATTCTCCCACCCTTCTGAATACAGATGGAGCCACGCGAAAGGATGAGCGTCACTTCTGGTCAGCGCCGGGGGGACGTGAGGGAGGGCAGCATGTGTCGGCCCGGATCTTTGAGTGATTTGGATAACCACACTTGCCTGGAGACTCAACGTGGGCTATGTAGCCTGAGAGGTGAAGTCACAGAGATTTGGGGCCGTTTGTTGCTGTGGCATTCCCTAACCTCCTCTGACCGATAAACACATCAGCTTAGTATCTAGTATCTCGCTTTTACCTTCTGCATCTTTTTTTTTTTAAGATTTTATTTATTTGACAGAGAGCACAAGCAGGGGGAGTGGCAGGCAGAGGGAGAGGGAGAAGCAGGCTCCCCTCTGAGCAGGGAGCCCGATGCGGGGCTTGATCCCAGGACCCTGAGATCATGACCCGAGCTGAAGGCAGACACCCAACCGACTGAGCCACCCAGGTGCTCCTGCGCCTTTTCTAATATTGCTTGCTTCTTCCCAACCTCACATGGGAGAGGGAATTTAATAAACACATGAAAATGATAATTACAAAGAGAAAAATACGTGTAAACACAGAGTCGTATCAGGGAAGAGAGTGATCATCTGACAATAGCCATTTCTCCTGCCATCGTGTGTGTGTGTGTCTGTGTTTGTGTGTTTGTGTGTGTGTTTGTGTGTGTGTCTGTGTGTGTGGTTTTTAAGTGCCACTGCACCCTGTTAAATAATGGGTGATTTGCTCCACTTTTTATTCATGCCAATTCAACAATGTTGCCACAGAATAAATTTTTTTTTTTACCACAGAATAATTTCTAATGACCCAATTTTTCCATGCCCTGATTTTGGCGGCAGCCAGCGTTCCGCTACTTTGGGTGTTTGCGGTACTTAGTGGACTGCATTAGCACGGAGACTACCAGCTTGGAGAACACCTGCGGCGTTGAGACCCTGCATCCAGCTTTTCCATGTGCTGTTTTCAATTCTCCCGCTGCGTGCTGACCACAAGGATGCGAGTGCGAAGACCGAATGCTAATCAAGAGGGAAAACAGGGTTGGCCGTGGCGATGTCTTATCGGGAGACTCCTCCAGCCCAGGGCGTGTTGGACACGTGACTTGCTGGCAGTCGTAAGCGCCCTACACCAGCTGACTATCAATAACTCGGAAGGTTATTTTTCTTTTTTCTTTCCACTTAATTTGCAATTTTATCAAAGCAAAATGTGTCCATGACTTAAAAAAAAAATCAATTCTAAAAAAGCCTCTAATGAAAAAAAGCCCAGGCCTCCAGCCTGTCCCTCCTGACCCCCGATTTACACTCCACGGATCTCCACTTTAAAATCTATTTGCTGTTTTGTCCCCATGTTTCTAAATAACCTGCTTCTACCGTATTGCTTGATTTTTCCAGACTTAGGTAGATGTCTTGATTCCCCATGATAGGACACAAAAACTTAGTGTTTGCATGAACATCTTTTAGTGGACACACATGCACATAACACACAGTATCAATTAGCTTTTACTGTGTAACCAAGCATTCCAAAACATATTGGCTTAAAGCATCCGTTTATTTACTCACAGTTCTGTGGATCAGCAGTTGAACTGAGCTGGGCTGGGCTGGGCAATCCTTCTGGACTTGGCTGAGCTCATTCATGCAGCTGTGGTCAGTTACTGGGTTGGCTGGGGGCTGGCCAGCCTAAGTGGCCTCAGCTGGGGTGGCTCTTCCACACTCCATGGATTCTTTTTTTTTTTAAAGATTTTATGTATTTATTTGAGAGAGAGAGAGTGCACGCACAAGCAGGGGAGGGGCAGAGGGAGAAGCAGACTCCCCGCTGAGCAGGGAGCCCAAGGCGGGACTCGATCCTGGGACTCCGGGCTCCAACAGAGCCACCCAGGTGCCCACACTCCATGGATTCTTTCATCCTCCAGCAGGCTGTGCTGGGCTCCCGCACACAGGGAGATGGTCAGGGTTCATGGTGCAAGTGGGAGCACATGAAGCTTCTGGAGGACCAGGCTCAGAACTGGCTTTCTGGCACTCCCACTGCGTTCTCGCAGAAGGCCAGTTGGGTTGAAGGGAGGAAAATCAAACTCCACATCCTGATGGGAGATGCTGTGTTTCACTTTGTGAAGGATACAGGGAGAAGGGGATTGTGGCCACTTTTGCAATCCGGCACAACAAGTGGTGTATACATATGTCTGCACTCCTCCTCACCACCGTTCCCTTCATACAGCCCTAAACATATCCTATGTCATCAATGGGAGTTAAGTCAGTATTAGCATTTGCCCTGTGATAGTGATGGACGCTTATGTTAACTAGAGCTCATACTGGACTAGGATTATATGGCCTTTTATATATACAGATTTCGGCTCCGATACTCGGAGTAAATAATTGTCTTGATTTGAATGGTTTGCTTAGTTTTTCAAATGTACTCACCACTCACTCAGCTCCAATGAAGCTCTCTGCAGTAAGTGTGCATTTCCTAAGGACCAATGCAACAGGTGAATTGTCAGTTGCTTTCCCCACCCCTTGGATTCATCCCTTCTGAACCCCCTGTCCTTCTAGTCCAATCTGGACGGGCTGTTCTTTGGACCTGTTACATAGTAATCACTCTGAGGTTCTCTTGGCTGCTTTCTTCTGTAGAATGTCCTATTTCTTGGCTAAGAGCATCTTCTCTCTGAGTTTTCTCCTCCTTTTGGAGGAACATAACCTCTAGTAAATTCCTGAAAAACAGTGCATGGGCGGCAACTTTTTGAGACTTTGAATGGCTGCAGATGCTATCCCACTTGCAGACTTGTTTGCTCGCTTAGAAATTCTATGGGGGAGACTACTTTCTCCAGAGTTGTTCTACCTCCCGGTATTACTTTTAAGACCTCGGATATCATTCTGATGCCTGGTCCTTTGTCCATAATCAGGTTTTCTTCTCTAGAAGTTTCTTTAAGAATCACCTCTATTACCGGACTTCTGAAAAAACACAATGATGTATCTCATTGGGGGTCTTCTTCCATTCCTGCTGTAGGCTTCTTGACTCTGGGTCCAGTAACCTTTCTATCTTGTTCTGGGACACCTATTGGGTATCCTTTATAGAGATTCTTATTTTCTCATTTTTCTCTTATTTTAAAACTATTTGTTTTGTTTTACTTTTATGAAGGCTTCCCTTCCCTCCCTGCCTCCCCTTCTTTTTCTTTTTCTTTCTTTCTTTCTTTCTTTCTTTCTTTCTTTCTTTCTTTCTTTCTTTCTTTCTTTCTTTTCTTTCTTTCTTTCTTTCTTTCTTTCTTTCTTTCTTTCTTTCTTTCTTTCTTTCTTTCTTTCTT